>NW_022196903.1:109194762-109206454 GCF_008632895.1 Mastomys coucha | reverse complement strand
AGAAAGGAAAAAAAAAACCCGAAACGCAGATGAGGGAGAAGGCGTGACGCGGGAGAGGCATAGGGCGGAGTGGACAGGATCTGAGTAGGGGAGTCCGAGAGATAGAGAGAGCGAAACTCTGAGCTGCGGTGGAAGGCAAACAGGAGCCCAGAAACAGACAAGGGAGAGGACTAGAACGAGGAGAAAGAGGAAGGATAACAAACAAGCGAGAGGAAGACATTCCAGGTGGTGGCCGGGAACCAGGAAAGCGGCAGACAACTTGCGTCTGCCGGGAGTCTCGGCCCGCAGCGACCTCGGACGGCGGGGCGTGGCCCGGGGGCGTGGCTCGGGGCGAAAGGGCGTGGGCCAAGCGGCCGGGGCGGGGCGATGGGCTGGGGGCGTGGCCTCCACGGAGCCGCCCCCGGGCTGAGAGCCGCGCCAGAGTCGGGCCGGGGCGCCGGGGCCGGGGGCGGCAGGCGCGGGCAGGAAGCGCCTCGCGGTCCGGGCCCGCCCCCCGCCTCTCGCCGCCTCCGAGCTCCCGGCTCCCGGCCGCGCCGCACCCCATGCACTCGGCGCGCCGCGCAGCCCGCGCTCGCCTGGATGGCTCGTCGCGCCGCGGGCGGCGCACCCCCTAGCGCCCGGGCCGCCGCGGCCGTCCCCTTGCCTCCGCGCCCTCCCTCGCGGGGCCCTGGTCTGCTGCCGCTGCCTCTGCCTCTGCTGCTGCTGCTTGGGGCGGCGCGGGCCGGCGCCCTCGAGATCCAGCGCCGCTTCCCCTCGCCCACGCCCACCAACAACTTCGCCCTGGACGGCACGGCGGGCACCGTGTACTTGGCGGCGGTGAACCGCCTGTACCAGCTGTCGAGTGCCAACTTGAGCCTGGAGGCCGAGGCGACCGTGGGTCCCGTGCCGGACAGCCCGCTGTGTCACGCCCCGCAGCTCCCGCAGGCCTCGTGCGAGCACCCACGGCGCCTCACGGACAACTACAACAAAATCCTGCAGTTGGACCCGGGCCAGGGGCTGGTGGTCGCGTGCGGCTCCATCTACCAGGGGCTGTGCCAGCTGAGGCGCCGGGGCAACATCTCAGCCCTGGCCGTGAGCTTTCCGCCCGCCGCGCCAACCGCGGAACCGGTCACCGTGTTCCCCAGCATGCTCAACGTGGCCGCCAACCACCCCAACGCGTCCACCGTGGGGCTGGTGCTGCCGCCGGCCTCGGGCACGGGGGGCAGCCGTCTGCTCGTGGGCGCCACGTACACCGGCTACGGCAGCGCTTTCTTCCCGCGCAACCGTAGCCTGGAAGACCACCGCTTCGAGAACACGCCCGAGATCGCCATCCGCTCCCTGGACGCGCGTGGAGACCTGGCCAAGCTCTTCACCTTCGACCTCAACCCGTCGGACGACAACATCCTGAAGATCAAGCAGGGCGCCAAGGAGCAGCACAAGCTGGGCTTCGTGCGTGCCTTCTTGCACCCGGCGGTGCCGCCGCACAGCGCGCAGCCCTATGCGTACCTGGCGCTCAACAGCGAGGCGCGTGCGGGCGACAAGGACAGCCAGGCGCGCAGCCTGCTGGCGCGCATCTGCCTGCCCCGCGGCGCGGGTGGCGACGCCAAGAAGCTCACCGAGTCTTACATCCAACTGGGCTTGCAGTGCGCGGGCGGCGCGGGCCGCGGCGACCTCTACAGCCGTCTCGTGTCGGTCTTCCCCGCGCGCGAGCAGTTCTTCGCCGTCTTCGAGCGGCCCCAGGGCGCCCCAGGTGCCCGCAACGCCCCGGCCGCGCTCTGCGCCTTCCGCTTCGCCGACGTGCAGGCGGCCATTCGGGCAGCGCGCACCGCCTGCTTCGTGGAGCCAGCGCCGGACGTGGTGGCGGTGCTGGACAGCGTGGTGCAGGGCACCGGGCCGGCCTGCGAGAGCAAACGCAACATACAGGTAAGCCGTGGACCTGAGTGCGGGGCGTGTGCGGGGATGCCGTATCCACGCAGATGGCCCAGAGGAGTGGTTCCTGCCAGCGCTCCTGGCCCGGGGGAGGGTGGGAGGCGTGCTGGGTCACAGGTGCGCACACCTAAGTGGGGAGGTCTGGGTTGTCAAGGTACCCAGGTATTCCCGGAAGACTGCAACACCTACAAATCAGCTCTACAGGTGGGGGCCACAGGTGACTGCTGAGCTGAGAGAGAGCGTTGACACCAGAAGAGTGTTTAGGGACGGGCGGGTGCCCTTAGGACATACCTCTGCACCCTGGCAGATGTGTGATGGGTGTGGCACCTGGCCCTGAAGATAAAGGGAGGGTGGGATGGAAGGGCTGAGTATGTGACAGGGACACCCATCGGAGACCCCAAGAGTGTAGACGTGCAGGGATGTAGAGCCCCAGTGGGAGCCCGTGCCAGGGGACACTGGTATTTGGGAAGTGATTGGTTCCCTGGAGAGGCCATCTGGTTGGCAAACAGGTGTGTGCTCAAGGCCACTCAACAGATAGCAGATGAGCAGCTAGCTAGTGGTGTGGCAGACCTGTGATCAAGAAAGTTGTGGACGTTTTAACTTAAGACAGCCATTCTCAACATGTGGATTGTGTGTGAGCCCTTTGGAGTCAGACAGCCCTCTTACAAGGGTTGCATTATCCTGCATATCAGACATTTATATTGTGATTTATAACGGTAGCAAAATTACAGTTATGAAGTAGTAGCAGTGAAATAATTTTATGGTTGGGGTCTCAGCATTAGAAAGGTTGAGAACCACAGACTTAGTGTATCACGTGTCAAGGGTCTTCAACAGATGTGTTCTCACCCCTTTGTACATACAGACGAAGAAATGGGTGTAAGTTTTAAGGGATGCTCAGAGTCCAGACAGCTGGAAAGTAGCAGAGGTGGGGCTTGAACACAAGCTGTCTGACCCTAGTGCGTCCATGGCGCTGGGGCTTTGCTGCCTTACAGATGTGGAACGGGGCATCCAGGCAGCCCGGCAAGACATATGGAGCCACAGAAAATGGAATCTTTGGTGGAGAACTACAGGGCTGAGGGTGAAGTGGGGTCTCAGGGTGGCAGTGGCAAGAGAGCTTGCTTAGGGGATCCCTGAGTGAATTGGCCGTGGGTACAGCCCCCTTGAAGAATTTCACAACAGAACTCATTTTCTTTCCACCCCAAAATGACACTGAGTTTACAAAGGGCTAAGCCCAGCCTCCCGTGCCCACTGAGGCTCCCTGCCTTGTCTCTTTTCTCTGTAGTTCTCAGGGTAGCAAGACTCGATCCCGTGGGTGTGCCCAACACTGGGGCTTTGAGCAAGCCCAGATTCCTTTTCTTGGCAAAGACTCCCTCAGCCGCCTACCACCCTGCCAACTGACCCTTGCAAGAAAGGTCATAGCGGGTGAGAGGCCGACGGACTGTCACCCGGCAGGGTCAGGCCCTGTGCAGTTCTGCAGTGAGGGCAGCCTCTATTCTTCTCTATAGAGCCACAGCCTTGCCATGGCTGTGCCTGGCTGGATCTGAAGGCTGGGAGAGTAGGAAGAAGAGGGAAGCTCTGTGGGCAAGGGAGGCAGCCCTTTGTGGGCCCCTAGCTGATGAAGGGTTCTGCGGGATTCCTCAGACCGCTTCTCCCCTCCCCCTCCAGTTAGATGTGTCCTGATTCCCACGGTCCTTGGTGCCCCCCTGGGCCGGCACAGTGACTCACCCAGCTGAAGGCAGCTGGATTGTCATTCTCCCTATGGGGGCAGGGCCTCTACAGGGAACATAGCCCCAGGGCAGTGTAGTTGAAGGCCTGCCCCTCACCCCAAGGCCACATAGTCTCTTGCTATGCCCAGCTGCGGACACAGGCTTGGCCCCTGGCAGGAGGACCTGCAGTGGAATATGGTGCTGCCAAGCTGCTGCCAGCTCCACTGCACTGGCTTGAAGTCTCTCTCTCAGTGCCTGGTTGTGTGGCCTTGATGGGGCAACAGCAGAGTCTTCTGAAGCCATAGTTTGCTCCCCAAAGTTAGGTTAAGTCAGTCTTCCCACAGAGGCATTAGGACCATGAACAGTCTTCCCACAGAGGACCAAATTGAGCAAGTTAACCACAAAAGTCAAGTGCCTGGCGCACAGCAGTCATTGGGTTGTTGTGCTCTTCTTACCCCTGGGGATGTAGTTAGCTCTTAGCTGGGCTCTAGACTGTCCTGAAGAAGTGTCCTCATCATGCCTGCTCGGCAACTGTAAGACCCCCCCCACATCTGACCCGCAGCTCCATGTGGGTCCCCTGAACATTTATCAAACCCCCAGTGTGACGAGACCTCTGCTTTCTGGGGACCCTCATGTGACGGCTTGGTTTCTGACCTCCTGGACAAAATACAGAGAGACCTAAGGATGGACCAGGTCTCAGGTAGCACAGGTCAGTTTTAGGCTCATTGAGCGGTGGGGTTAAGGACATGTGCCACCAAGCTCAGTTTGTGTGGCCTTGAGTATTAAACCCAGGGTCTAGGTGAATGCTAGGCAAGTGTGGTACCAACTGAACTACATCCTGTCCCAAATGGAGTCCTCTTCCGAGCACCTAGGGTCATGTGGGCACTGGTACACACTCTCCACTGCCAAACACAGGAGTTGGCAGTTGTGTGATCTAGAAAGTTCACTGCGGATAGCAAGGAGGAGGGACCTAGAAGAAACAGCAGTCAAGATGCTCGGGGGTAAGACGCTTTCTGAAGTCTGCCCTTTGCTGGCCCTGCTCCCCGGTGCTGTTGCCACAGGGCAGCTGGCTGGACCTGTGCCTCTGCTGTGGCCAGCCAGGACCCTCAAGGCCTGACAGGTCCAGCACCGGGTGAGAGGGAGGGAGGGAGGGAGGGAGGGAGGTGGGATTTCCTTCCTTACACACACAGCAGTTGTATGCTGTTGATAGAGAAACTGAGGCAGGGAACGGCAAGGTAGAGCTGGCTGGATGTGACTCTTTTCTCTGAATCTTTTGCCTGTAAATGACCATGGTGTGTGTCCTTAAGTTGCAAGACAGCATAGCAAATGCCAGGTCTGCGTATTTTTTTCCCACGGTGTCTTTTTATAGTAATGGCAGGGGAAAAAAAAAAACCCAGGCAGTTTTTAAAGCAGGCGTACAGTGGGTGGCACACGGCTCGGGAAGGTATTTTCTACACCAATTTCAGGGCTGAGATGGCAGGTGGTAGCGGAGGGAGAGAGCTTCCAAGACGGGCTTTAGGTTTGGGAAAGGGTTTGAAGTTAGCACCCTGTGTCAAGGAGGCAAACAGAGACCCTTGTGGGATTTAGGAGAGGGCCTGGCTGGGATACCCTCTCTGGAAAGACAGGTGGGGCCACTCAGAGAATGTCTGGCTCCCATGTAGCCAGGGACAAAGTGGACAGAGCTCTGCCCTGTCCTGTCCATATGCTGTGTAACCCAGGGTCAGTCAGTTACCCTTTCTGTAACTTCCTCCTGCTTCCTCATTCTAATGGAAAGTCTGTGTCTCCTTTCAAAGATGTGGGTCAAAAAAAAAAATCCCATATGCTGCACCCAGGAAATGGCAGGTGCAGGTATAGGGGGAGAAAATACATCTGAGCACAGCATGCTGGTGTGTGGAGCAGACAGCAGGTGCTCAGAAGAGGGTGGGCTGGGCCCTTGCAGCTGATGAGCTCACACCAGGCTCCGGGATGAAGCAGAGAACTACAGTGAGAGTGTAGGCAGGTCCTATCCCCAGAGGAGCTCAGTGGGGGCTCCGCAGACTGAAAGCTAGCCAGGCCTGTGCCTGCTGTGCACCAACTTGGGAGGTTGGGCGGAGGAAGCTGAGGCCTCTCCGTTTGTTTGTTTATTTGTTTGTTTTGTGGGGTGTGTTGAGCAGACCCAGAACCTGCTGCCTGCTGCCTGCTGCCTGGGGAGGTGCTTGTCACTGTCTTGTTTTCCCTCCCCACACTCAGTCCTCACACCCGTGAGGTTTACGGTGGGGGAAACTGAGAGAAGCCCCCCCCCCCACAGGGCAAGGGACTTGCCCAGGGTCATACAGCTACTCCGAGGGTTCCAGGTCACCAGACTGCAGACTGATTTTGGACTCCTGTGACCGGCCTTCACTGAAGGATGGCTTGGTCAGCTGAGAGCTCTGGGCTCAGGGTCCTGGGTTCTGCCACGGCTGGAATGAAGTCATTGGGGAATTCCATGGTGGGGGCTGGGCACCACAGCTCCTGAGAGATAGATGGGTGGGGTGATGCCACTGAGCATGCGCAGAAGGGCTGGGGGCTCAAGCCTCCTGGGCACAGAGGAGGTCTGAGTGCACCCGGCTGTACTTTCCTCTGAAAATGCAGTGCCTTAGCCAGGTGGGAACCCAACACTTGGGAGGCAGAAACAGGAGGGTTGTAAGTTAGACGCCAGCCTGAACTGTGTAGGGAGCCCTTGTCCCAAGCCAAAACCAAAACTAAAAGTGGAGAGACAGGAATGTCCCTTCTCTAGAAAGGGGTGAGGGCCCTGGCTCCTGGGAGTGTGTCAAAGCGTTTGTCAGACTGTAGGAACCCCAGACTAGGCAGTGGGGTCCTAAGTCCCTTGTGTTGGGGACAGACTGGAGAGAGGACTCAGAGAAGTGTAGATGGATTTCATGGCTCAGGCAACAGTCACAGCAGAGACCGTCACTACTTGGCAGGCTGGGTAGCCTTGTTCATGAAGTCTAGGGGGGCTAGTGTGGGGCTCAAGATCTAGCGGCTGCTGCGGGATCTGAGGTAGGCCATGTCTTTGACAGAGTCCTCCATTCAGCCATCAAAACAGCAAATGTCCCTTTGTAATTAGCGAGGTTTCCTGAGAGTTTGTTCTGTGCCAGGCGTTTGCAAAACACCCTAAAACCCAACCCTACCTGCCTAAAGCAATAAGATGGCATTTATCTACATCTACATCGATACACACGCTTGTAGAAGCCACAGGCCAGTGTCGTGTGTCTGCCTCAATCACTCTGCCGGGGTCTCTCATTGAACCGGGGGTTATTTGCCTACACTGACTGACAGTGAGCTCCAAGTATTCTCCAGCCTCAGCCTCCCTGCCAGTGCTGAGATTATAGGTGCAAGCAGCCCTACCCAGCTTTTCATGTGGGTGCTGGGGATCTGAACTCAGAACCTTGCACTTGTGCATTGAGCACTTTTAAAAAAATGAATCCAGTGTAAAGGTGGGAAAATGGAGCCTAAGAATGGCCTAAGGTGGCAGTGAGTGCTCCCAGGAGGCCTACAGAATTGCCCCAGTCTAGCGTCAGAACCTTTTAGCCACTTCCAGATGTGGGGCTTCTACACTTCCCCTGGGCAGGCTGCCGTCTTTGGTGGCTTGTCTTGTCCTGCATCTTAATTCCCAGGGGCATCCCTTAGGGAAGGGACTAGGCTTGTTGCATGGCCCAAAGAGAGAAGGTATAGACCCTGCCCCAGTTTCCCAGAATCCCAGAAACTCAGGATCACACTGCCCTGTGCTGAGCATGCTCCAAGAATAGGAGGGCTCCCTGGAGGTGGTGGCTCTGGACAGCACCTGGAAGATGGCTAGACAAGGAAGGAAGAAATCATGTCAGGGACAAGGTGGTGGTGTGGTGGCTGACTTAAGCAGCAGGGCTGAAACTGAGAACATAGGGTCTTGTCTGTGGACCAAGTTCCTAGATACCATTCTGCTGGCCCTGAGGAGCCTGTGTGGCCTTAGAGGATGAGGGCACATGGCTCTTTTGGCTCTGCAAAAGTCCTAGCTGCTACCAGGTGCTGGCCAATTTCCCCTGTGTTGGCTGCACCAGGTGATTCCCAAGGCCTTTCCAACTCCTAACAGTGGTGTGAGCATTGCCATGGAAACCAGCTGTCCCTGAGTGGGGACAACCCCAAGAGTATCTCTGAGCGCCAGAACAGGAACCAAGCTACCCCAGAACATAGCTTCCTCTTGTCGAAGTCCATGTTGGGGCCACCCAGGTGGGCATCTGGTGGTCCCACTGAAGTGGCTTCCTCTGATGCTGACACGTGATGTCACCAGGCTCCCAGGCAGCCAGGCCCTTGCTCTCCCACTGCACTGTCATAAATCACATAAGAAGGAGGCTGGAGGAAGGAAGCCTGCGGCTCTCGTCCAAGGTCTGTGCAGCCCCAAAGGGCCGATCAGCAGCACTTTAGGCCCAATCAGTAAATAACAGAGCTGCGGGTAGTAACCTTGAGTGGAGGCCTCAGGCTGGAGCCATGCTGGGTGCTGGCTAGCTGCCTGAATGGGTCATCTTAGCCCTGTTTCATCCTATGCAGTGGGCCTCAGTTTCTCCACCTAGCTCTCAAGGGCTTGCTAGCTCCGAGTAGCTGTGATGGTGGTGGCAGCTGTTGGGAGCCACAGACTGCAGAACCAGCAGACCTGCCTGGAGCCTAGGAACCCCCACGTGTGTCAGTACCCCAGGGACAGGACAGGGACTACAGAAGGCCAGAGAGGAGGGAGGCTGCGCTGTAGAGGAGGTGTGAGACTCAGGCTGTTCTCAGCCCTCAAGGGACCGGTAGTGGCCAGCCCAGGAGACACAGCTGGTCCCTGCAGTGAGGAAGAAGCAGAAAGCCATCTAGCTGGAGGAGGCCTACTTACTGGAGCCAGCAAGGGGTGGGGGTGGGGGATAAAGGATGGGGGGTGGGGGGGGAGCAGGGCCTTGGGCCTGGGAGAAACATAGTATACCACACTGTGTTCCTGGGGGACAAGTTGGGGGGGGGGGTTGTGGGCCTGGCCAGGGAATGAGAAACAGCCTGGAGAAGGGGGGAGCTGGGTGTCTGGCTGGCTGTGGCCAGCTAGCCAAACATCCGCCATCTGAGTAAGCCCTGCGGGGTCCAGGCAGCAGCCACTCAGGCCACCAGACCGGACTGGACTATGGAGGATGCTAAGAAACCCATGCAGACACCTGACTACTGTTGGTACCCAGCAGTTGTCAGCTAGCAGGGCTTCTCCATTCTTGGACACCCTGACTCTGCTGATGTCCCCAAAGCCACCTGGGAATATTTACTGAGCAGCTGTGAGCTTAGTACCTCTAGTAGTCCTGTGGTGGCCGGTGGTGTTACTGTCCCAGTCTCACAGATGAGGAAGCCAGCCAGTGGCTGGGCTGTGGGTCTCAAGGAAGCCCTGCCGACCTCTGTGCTAGGTATCTCCCGCAGCAGCTCTTGGAGGTACCTGATGTCCTTGGGAGGAGCATGGGCTTCTGGACAGGAAGAGAGAACCTTCCAGAACTGAGTCTGTCATCTCCTCCCCTGGCTAGAGCTGAGACATAGTAGGTTTAAGGAATCTTTGTGCCTCAGTTTGCCCTCAAGTGAGGCATTGCTTATGTGGAGCCACCGTGTTCCAAAGGGCAGCATGTGCTGAAGCTGGGGGGTGGGGCAGCTGGAGTGGGGCAGCTGGGGGTGGGGCTTAAGGCTGGATTTCTTGGAGGTGAAGAAGTTCTGCTACTGATCACAGATCTGTGCAAGCTCCAGACAATTTCTTTTATTCCTCAGACAGATATTAACACCAAGGGCAGAGGGCCCCAACTGGCTGGGCTCTGCAGGAAGCTGCTGCCTGCTCAGGTTGCCAGTTCTCCTGGGCCTGCCATCCCCACGTCCTCAGGAGAACCCCGCTCCATCCAGCCTGGATCCCTGTTCTTATCCTTCTACAGAGATCAGGGCTTGAAAGCCTAGGAGGTGTGGCTCCACGTGGGCAGAGATGAGGGAGGAGTTGCCCAGAACAGGGATCTCAGACTAGTCCCCAGGTCAGGGTCACATTGAGCAAGCCCTTGATGGCTTATGTTTATACTGACTGGAGGCCGGCCGTTGGACTGCAGAGAGGTCATGGCCTACTCTGCAGCTGTGCGTGGTGTCTCTGTATGTTTTAATAAGCATCGTATTTGAACTTGTTTTAACTTACAGGACTATAAGTTATGAAGGCAGGAAGGGTAGTCTTCCCCTGTGTCCCTCTCCCCAAGTCCCCTTTGCTGGCATTCCACACTACCACACAGTATTGGGCCCCCTCTCACTCGCAGCTAAGCTGCAGGAGCTCCCCATGGGATGGGGTGTGGCTCTCACAGAGCCCCTGTCTACCAGACTCCACCCCAGAACAGCAGAGAAGAAACTCCCCCACTGGCTGCTGTCAGGGTGGGTGAGAGGGGAGTTCTGGACAGCCCCGTAGCCTTTGTCATCCCACAGTCATCTATGTGACACTCCTGAGCAAGTGTGAACCTTCCATTCTGGGCCTCAGACAGGAAGGGGTCCCTAGGCCAGGGCCAGCTGCATAGTAGGCACCTGGGATGGAACCTGGTGACCACGGTTGGTTGCCATGTCTCATCCTCCTCTGAGTGCCTGCTGCGGAGGTGTAGAGGGCTGGCAGGGTCTGTGGGCAGGATATGGCAGGCATACTGTAAGCCCTCCTGTAGCTGGCTTCCTGGGAGAGAAGAGCTGTATTCAGCTGCAATTACTGAAGGAGTGAAATCAATAGGGCAGCCCTTTAATGGAGAGTGGGCTGCACTGAGCTTGGCCCCAGGAGGCAGCTGGCTCAACAGGGAGGGGCTGTGTGCTCTCAAGGAAGAGCTGAAATCAGTGGCCATTACCTACCCCATTTCAGAGAGGGACAAACTGAGGCTCTTACTGGAAAGAGAGCTAGCTGCTAGATTTTTGTTTTAACCCAAACACTTGCCTGCCCTGCGCTACCCACACAATAGGCAGACCGTGAACCTCCCTTGCTTTTTCAGCATGCCTTGGCTGTATTGCCTTCCGTCGCTCTGCTTAGAAAGGAAACAGCTGAATAGAATCTTTACACCTTAGTCAAAATTAATTTCCCTTCTTTAGTAAGTATTCACCCATGAGCATTCCATATCATGTGTGTGATACGCTCAAATAAAGAGAAGTGCTGGCCGTTACAGTATTGGCACGCACACACACACACACACACACACACACACACACAGAGAGAGAGAGAGAGAGAGAGAGAGAGAGAGAAAGACAGAAAGAGAAAGAGAGAGAATGTGTATGTCCACACACACACATCGGATGGATGTATACATGGATGTAGAGGCCAGAGGACCTTGGGTATTGTCCTCACGGGCTTCTCAAAGTAGGCTAGGCTTGCTGGCCAGTGAGCTGCAAGGATCTGAATGCCACTGCCACCCCTACCTCCTGAGTTCTGGGTGTCCAAGCTTCTGACACCAAACTCATTGTTTTTTGTTTGTTTTAATCATGGCTTCTGGGGATTAATCTGAGGTCCTTATGCCTTCAGAGCAAGCATTTGTCCACCAGAGCCGCCATCTTGTCCCTGGACTTACCTTTTAAAGAGTCTCATATTGATTGACTAGAGCCTTGCAGGCTGGGTTACCCGGAAAGGAAGCGTAGTGGTGAGGGCCCAGACCCTGGCTGCAAAGGGCAGGACCAGAAGAGGGGCTGGGACATAGGAGGGATGTTTCAAGAACTGCAGAGAAACGGTGTGGGTGTGGTCGGCCTTAAGTGTGGGTCAAGGGCAGAATGGAGGTGGGGCCTGAGCATTCGGCAGGGTGAAATCCATCTGCACACAGAGAGGACAGCACAGCTGGGTCTTGGGAATAGTGGTGTGGTGTGCTGTGTCCCATCGAGCTAGGGATAGGTTGGGGTTGTGTGGGCCAAGTCCGTGAATGAGGTGCTAGGGGAGAAATCTCAGGCTGGGGGCCCAGTGCCCCTGATCACCAAGTTCCGCAAGGCCACCCTCAGGGCCTCTGTGGGTGTCCCAGCCCTGCTCCTGCTTGAGCCACTTGTAGTCTGAGGGTTCCCTCCACATAGATCATTCCAGCCCTTGTTGCTCACTTCTCCTTTAAAAA
>NW_022196903.1:109164731-109194644 GCF_008632895.1 Mastomys coucha | reverse complement strand
TTTTATTTTTAGGATAAGAGAAAAAAAAAGGTTGGGGGAAAGGCTTTTTCGAAAATTCCTTCAGCACAGAATTAATGGCTTGTGAACGTCAGGGCGGGCTGCGGGAGTCAATTCCCAGCCTTTCCACAGCCTCCCCTCTCACCGCGGCCCACAAATCACCCCCAGCCCAGCACTGACTTTGTCTTTCCCAGGACCGGCACCCTGACTGGACAGCCGGGCAGGGCTCAGCAGAGAGACCGGAGCCAACTCCAGGGGTCTCCCAGAGCTCACGTCCCACAGCAGGGGTTTACAATTTTAATTTAAAAAACAACTTATTTAATGACGCAAGTAAGTAATGTGTACTCAGTGAAAGTTATGTAAGTTGTGGGAGACCATGGCCTCAGTGGGATGGGACAGCTGTAGTCCTTGTGGTGCTCCAGGACAGCTGGGGAGGAGCCCAGCCTGGGGGACAGCTCAGAACCCACATCTAAGGTCATCTCAGCTCACGTACATCCAGGACAAAGGCAAGTGGGTTGGAGCCGGAGCTCAGGGCAGGAATCGGAGTGTACAGTGACTCTGTTTGCACAGTCTCGCTTACTCTCGGTCAGCCAAGGTCTAAGACTATTAAATGGAAAATTCCAGGAATAAACAATTCATGATCTTGAGATTGCTTTCTGTGCTGAGTACCACGATGAAGTCTTGTGTTGTCCATCCCTACCCTGCATCTGAACCCGGGCTCTGTCCAGCGTTTCCACCCTGCCTAAGCTACCCACCTGGTAGATGCTCAGTAGTCATGGTTACTGATGTCCTGTCCCCAAAATCCAGAGCTTTGTCTGTGTGGCCCTTACTTTTCTTAAAGTGCAAATACATGGTGGTGGCAATTTGATAAATCACAAAAAGCCATGACATGCCTGCCTCGCGAGAAAGGGTGGAAATTCTTGACTTCGAGGTCTGTGGTGCAGTAAGATTGCAAGCCAGAGCCCACACTTACTGCGCTCCATTGTGGTATTTTGCGATTGTTCCATTATTGCCTCTCTTACAGAGATGACTGATAAACTCTTATAGGGAGAGACTATGGGACCACGCTGCATATAGGACTTGGGACTTGTCCCTGTCAGGCGCCGCTGTGCAGCAACCTGATAGACAGAGACACAAGCAGAGACAGTGGCCCCTGAGGCAGGACCAGTTTGTGAGGCACAGATACAGGCTAGATGGCCGCGACGGAGACCTGAGGGGGCTGAGCTGAGGGCTGGGGTCAGAGACACCCCGCTGAGGTCAGCGAGGCCACAAGCTTAGGAGTTGGCAGCTTCTGTGTGCCGGGCAAACGTTCTGTCATTGAACTTACTATAGCATCTCAGAGGCCACCCATGTGGGATCGTGTGTCTGGGGGTCAGAGGTCAGCTTTCAGGAGTCTGGTCTCACTTCCACTTTGAGGAAGTGACTCCCTTGTTGCTTATGTGAAGTTAGGATGCGTCTCCTGTCTCTGCCTACTATCTCTCCATAGGAGTGCTGGGGTTAAGATGTGACGCACTCAGGTCATTAGGCCTGTGTGACAAGCACCTGTACCTGCTGCACCATTTCACCACCCCACCCCACCCCCACCGCGTTCACCTTTTTTTTTTAAATTCATTTTTTAGTTTTTGGTTTTAAATTTGTTTATTTAAATTAATGTCATACAAAATATTTTGATCATGTTCTTTCCCCTCCCACATTCCTCCCAGATCCTCCTAATCTCTCTACCCACCCAGGTCTTCTCTCTCACTAGCTTGGAACTCACCAAGCAGCCATGATGGCTGGCTAGTAGTTGCCAGGGAACATGCCTGCCTGCCCCTGCAGCACTGGGATGCACGAGAGCAACACTGTATCTGGCTTTCAAACTCAGGTTATCATGCTTGTGTGGCAAATACTTTAACAACTGAGCCATACATACCACAGCCTTCGGATCTATTGTTATTGGATTAGTACCAGTCATAGCTGAGATCCGATGGTATCTGCTTAAGTCTGCCCCAGCACAGACTGAAGACCTTGACCTCTGCAAACTCGGTCCACCATGGATCTTGTCTCAACCCCCCAAGGGCAAGTATGTGCACGTGCCCATTTTATAGCTGAGTAAACTGAGGCTCAGAAAAGCAAAGTAACATGCCGGGGTCAGCCAATAGCAGCCCTATAGGACACAATTTGCCCCGTGGGTTTTAGACTAGGGCACCTCAGCCGCAACCCATACCTGGATGAGGGTTTTGCCCTACTCCAAAAGTATCCCAAGAAACCAGGGGACGGGGACAGATGCTAGATCTGTGGGGAAACACAATGGAGATGGGAGAGATGCCTCTTTGGTGTCACTTAAGGCAAGGATGACCTCAATGACCAAATATGGGCTCTTCTGGCCTCTCTGCTGTGTCTGGCCAGGAGGAATGATGGGGCCAGGTATGTGGTTGTGCTGATTGCTCAGGCTGGGCTAAAATTCTCAGGGTCAGGTGACTCTCCTGCCTCAGCTTCCCCTGTGTCTGGGACTACAAGTGTGTATACTCCCTGTACCTTTAGTCACTTAAAAGCTAAACTGACCAGTCCCTTGGCCAGCCTGTCTTGCCTTCTTCCCCCCTCCCCGGCTTCCCCATACCCAGTCTAGTCCCCACACATCTTAAATATCAACCATCTCTTAGGAGTAGCTGTGTCACCCAAGGTCAAGGCTAGATCCAGGTAGCGTCTGGGGAATCTATTCAGCCAGGCCTTTGCTTGGGTCAGTCGAGGTCTGAGAGCTGAGATCTGCCTGTGTGAACAAGCAGGGAGCCAGAGAAGGTTCCAGAGCTGAGTCTAACCTGCCTCGTCTCTGCAGCTGCAGCCGGAGCAGCTGGATTGCGGAGCGGCCCACCTGCAGCACCCACTGACCATCCTGCAGCCGCTGAGGGCATCGCCTGTGTTCCGAGCTCCAGGGCTCACGGCCGTGGCTGTGGCCAGTGCTAACAATTACACTGCCATCTTTCTGGGCACTGCCACTGGGAGGCTCCTCAAGGTAAGCATGCTCCCCCCGGGAGGGCCACGGAGGGCCAGAGTCACTCTGCTTTCTTCAGTTTTCCCTCTAGGCCTCCACAGCGGCCTGTCATGGAGGGAGGATGTCTAAGCAATGTCTACGTCTGCTTCTGGCATCTCCTAGCCTGGGGCCTGCTGCTTGCCCTGCAGCTTCCTGACCTTTGCAATGCACATGCTCCCTCTGGGCTTGTGTTTCCCTACTGGCTGCAGTTGTTAGGGGACTTCACTGAGGGAGGCGACAGCAACGCTGCTGGCCTACCACTTTGCAAGTTCGAGAGCTAAGGGAGGGCAAGGAGCTGCTTCTCTTACCTCAGGGCTGACTGGACACCCCGGCCCACTGCCTCTCCACCTCTCTGTGGGGAAAGTCAGCCTTCCAGCCAGGCCCAGCCTGATTGACTCAGAGTCCATAATCTAATTCCCTTTGGCAGCGGCCTGGGTGGGATGAGGTTAGGGCTTGGGCCCCACAGGCCTAGAACCACCTGTGGTGCCTGGGGAGCACGAAGGGCCCCAGTACCTGCCGGTTACTCAGCTTCAACCCATTTGGGCTCAGCTTTATGGTCAGAGGAGTGGCTTCTGCTTTTAACTGTTAGTACTCGCTGTGTGTCAAGCTGAGGACACAGCTTGTCTCCTCTGGCCTCCAGGCTCTCTATCCATTGGGGAGAGATGAGGCAGAGCAGGACTGTGGTCAGAGCCCTCTCCCCCTTCTACCCACAAAGCTGCAGTCACTAGGCACCACGTCCTTCAGCTCTCACGTCGAGCAGCGGATTCTATTCCACAGAAGCAGGTCACTGAGGTCCTTCCACAGAGGTGACTGCCCCCCCAGAGTGACCAGGTAGCTAGAGATGGGGTCATTGCTTTTCGCTTTTAATTGATTTCTATGTGCCACACTCGAGATGGAACCCAAGGCCTTAGTGATGGACGGGTTGCTGTCTCTCCTGCCAACCCTTCCTCTCCTTTGGAATGTCTGTCTTAATCCTCAGCTGTGGCCCCAAGACTCAGGGAATACTGAGGAAGTGGAAATGAGCCTATTTGGTGTCTGGGGTAGGCAGGCTTGGTGTGAGCCACGGTCAAGCCCCTCCCAGCATCCCAAGAGGCTTCCTGGCAATATCTCAGAGTCCAAGCCTGAGCCTGGGGGCACCTAGCATACCCCAGAATGAAAAGGATAGAGGTCCTGTCAGGAAGTCGTGTGGCAAAGGTCAGGCAGGCCTGGCTGGACAAGGTGTAGAATGTGTAAGGGGAGTGAAGTCAGAACGAAGTGGAGGTGTGGCTGGGGTATGGCTGGAGTGTGGCTAGGGGTGTGGCTAGGGGTGTGGCTAGGTGGATCCTCAAGGCATCAGAAAGCCATGGCCAGTTTCTTCCTGCAGAGAATCTCTGCAGGTTTTAGAAACCCAGAGGAAGGTGAGTGGGAGGCCCCAAAGGTGTCCAGACCGCCAGCCTTTACCCTCCTGTTAGTGTCTTGGAGTCTTGAACACTCGGCCTGTGGGGATGAGAGGGGAACACAGACAGCAGGGCTTTGCCAGTCCTTGGAGAGCCACACAGGGACCTGGGCCCTCCCCCAGGACTCTTCGTGTCTTATCTCTCTTATCCCCACAGCCCTGTGGAACGATAGCCATCCTTGACTCTTATTCACTGGGGAAACTGAGGCTCAGGGAAGGAAAACAACTCCTTTGGAATGTACACGAGTGCATGTCAGAAACAGAATCCAAGCCTTGCTATTAGCCATGACAACCAGCAGCCTCCCAGAGAATGGTCTGGGGAACTACAACCCACAGATACCTGGGGGAAATGTTGGAGTCAAGCAGCAAGGGAAGCTCCTGGTGGAGGCGCTGTTGAGTCAGTGAGAACGAGAGTGTGGCGCACGCACACTCCATCTAGGAGCCTGTTTTCCCTTTCACCCTGGACCCTCTGAGCAGGAGGGGAGAGAAGACTCCAACCCTGGGCAGCCTGGCCTTGTGGGGCAGTCCTGGGCACCAGTAGGTGATGGCCTTTCCTTCTACAGATCAGCCTGAACGAGAGCATGCAGGTAGTAAGCAGGCGGGTACTGACGGTGGCCTACGGAGAGCCCGTGCACAATGTCATGCAGTTTGACCCTATGGATCCTGGTTACCTATACCTGATGACATCCCACCAGGTGAGGAACTGTAGCCAGCCAGCTTTCGTGCAGGGCCTTAGCGCATGCTGACCCTCCTGTCGGGGACACCTCCTTCCCCACCTCCACCTTTGCTAAGCTGCCCCCGCCCCCCGCCTGCAGATGGCCCGAGTGAAGGTGGCTGCATGTGAGGTACACTCCACCTGCGGGGACTGCGTGGGCGCAGCCGATGCCTACTGCGGCTGGTGCACTCTGGAGACCCGGTGAGACCCCCAGCAGATGGCAGGGCAGGGAGTGCTGGGGGAGCAGTGGCCCTGGCCTAGGACCTGACTCCACGGTGCCTGCAGGTGCACTCTCCAGCAGGACTGCACCAACTCCAGCCAGCCGCATTTCTGGACCAGTGCCAGCGAGGGCCCCAGCCGCTGCCCTGTCATGACAGTATTGCCCTCTGAGATTGATGTGCACCGGGACTACACGGTGAGTGGAGCCCCACCAGCATAGAGCCTGCGGACACAACTAGCGACAGCCAGGCTTTAGGGAGCTCACAGCAAGGGCCAGGCACCATCTCCGTGGCTGGGCCATCTCTTCAAGGTTTTGCCGTGAACTCTCGGTGGACCTAGTCAGCAGTTAGGACCATGCAACCTGAGTACGTAGCAGTGCACAGGGCCGCTGCCGGCATTTAAATGGCAGTTTCTGAATATGCTGACTGGGGACACCCAGATAGAGAATAAACCCTTCTTGCCTTCTTCCTGGGAGTGTTAGTGGCCATCACTTATCCCTGATATGGGACAGTCGGGGTGGCGGTTAGTGTCAGGAAAGCCATGCTGCCTACAGCAAGGTGGGTGACCCAGCAGTTGGGTCCCTCCCAGCTCCCTCTTCACTGATTCCTCTAAGGACAGGGCCCTCTTATGTCACCTCACCCCGAGGGGTTCCAGTGGTTCACCTGGTCTACTCCCCCAAATCCTGCCCTGGCCTCCCTCACCCCTGGGCAGCCTGGGGTAGGCACAATCATTCATCCCCTTGTCCATTCACATGATACTGAGCACTTACTGGGTGCCATGTGTGTATGTACTCTGGAGACAGACCCTTGGCCTGGGAGGAGCTGATGTGGTCTTAGAGAGAGAGAATAAGACAGGTAAAAATGTAGAGGTGGGACTGCATGCAGAACAGAGTGGGGTGGAGCGCAATGGTAGGCAGGAAAACGGTGCAGACCGGCCTTGGGAGAGGACATGGGGTAAGTATGAGGAAGAATAGCTTCATAGGAAACTACAGTCCAGGGGCCCTAAGGTGGGAGTGAGGTCCACGTGTCTGGGGTGGAGAATGGGGTCATAACAACCCCATGCTGCAGAGGCCTTCTGTTTTTGAGACACCATATCCTAGTCCAGCCTTGAACTTGTAGCAATCCTCCTGCCCCAGCTTCCCAAGTGCTGGGATTGCAGGTTGGGATGCAACTCCTGGTTGACAGAGCCTGTGTGACCTTTGAGATGAGGAGACTCAACTGGAAACACTAAAGCCCCAGGGCGTCTTAGGAGTAGAGAGCCTTCAATTCCCTCCAGACAAACCATTTTCTGAGAGACACTCAGGCAGAATCAGACAGATGCTCTTTTGTAGTAGGATCTGTAAGGGGCATGACCTGGGCCTCACCTGAGGACGTCTCTCCCCCAGGGTATGATCTTACAGATCTCAGGAAGCCTGCCCAGCCTGAGCGGTATGGAGATGGCTTGTGACTATGGAAATGGCGTTCGAACGGTGGCCCGAGTACCCGGCCCTGCCTATGATCATCAGATTGCCTATTGCAATCTACTGCCCAGGGCCCAGTTTCCGTCCTTTCCTGCTGGCCAGGGTGAGTGCCTGGCTGTGATGCCAGTCCAAGGGTGGGTCCCTGTCAGCATCACATGTGGATGAAGACTGAATCTCTCTGATTACTTTCCAGACCACGTGACCGTTGAGATGTCTGTAAGAGTCAAAGGACACAACATTGTCTCAGCCAATTTTACCATCTATGACTGCAGCCGAATTGGACAAGTCTACCCCCATACAGCGTGAGTGGACGACGGGAGGGGGAACAGACCCCAGCTTGGAGAACCGCTTCAGGCCCTGGAACACACAACCAATAGGATCCAGTACACACAACAGACAGGATCCCACATCCTTCCCTTGCCTGTAGCAAGCTTTGACCAGCCAGGCCCTGCAAACTGACACCTGACTGGCAGAGGCAGAGGGAGGGAGCTAAAGAGTCTGTCTCTCCCTTGCATGCGTACCTCTCATCAGTGGGGAGCTCACTACCATACAGGATGGTCCATCTGCCCCCTTTCTCCAAGGCACTAGAATCATCCTTCTGGGGCCCAGCTAAGGGTGGGCAAGCAGGGATCTGAGGGGCTCCCTTGTCTTCCAGCTGTACCAGCTGCCTGTCGACACAGTGGCCCTGCTCCTGGTGCATCCAGCTGCACTCATGTGTCTCCAACCAGTCTCAGTGCCAGGACTCACCAAACCCCACGGTAAGCATAAGCCTTGTCTCGGCTATACCTGCCCCCAACCCCCACGCCTTTAGTACCCACTTCTCTTGTTTTTAAATTTGCGCCAACAGCCAGGGGTGGGGTAGGGCAGGGGGACTCATAACTGCATGTTCAGCAATCCCCTGTGGCTGGACAGGCTGGTTGCCTTTCCCCTCCCCTGCCTCTGCAACTCTCTCCAGGAGAGCAGGTTCTTCGAGGCAGCCCTTCAGGGCTACAGTATGACCTTCTGGAAAGCCCGAGCCAGGCTGAAGCCAGGCCCTCCGTCCACAGTGGATGCTAAGGGTGGAACATTGTCACCCCATGTTTCCAGTTTCTCAGACACTTCAAGCCTATGTCCCTGTCGCTTTGAGAGGAGGTGGCTTGTTCAAGGTCACCTACCTAGGAGACAGTAGGCTTGGGCCTTGAACCCAGACCCTTCTGCCTGTCTTTGAAATATAGAGTTGGGTATAAGACCTCTGCCTCTGTTTCCATGCTGTGTCACCTTCACCTTGGAAGGCTTCTCCCTCTTCCAGGGGTCACACGTGAATTTCCCAGACCTTGGCAGGTGAACAGCAGTGCCTTGAGCTCAGACGTACTTCCCCTTGGATATGTCAGGGCTGTGCACCCTAGGAGGCCTGCCGTGGCCTCAGCCTGACCCTCAGGCCAGCCTTCAGCAGCATGCAGAAACCACACCAACAGGGTGCACACAAAACAGGGGTTCTCGCTGACAGGCCCGGGAGTGACCTATGGCCGTATTGAGAGAAGTTCTGGCTGTTGGGCTATGGTTAGTCTAGGCCCATCATCCCTGTGGCTCTGGGGTTGGGACGTCTGGGTTACGACATGTCCTTACCTGCAACCCTAAGCTGCACACACAGCAGGGACTTGGTGACTGCTGAAGACTAGAAGTGTCCATTGCATCTGCCTGGTACATGCCAACCCTGAAGGGCCAGGGGCCTCCTTACAGTCTACCAGCACTCACTGAGTGCTTGTTGTGTACTTGAGTCTGTGCTAAGCACTGGGGGGAAAGCCAGTTAGATGTAGTTCTGTCTTTCCTACCACAGGCTCAAAGCCTTAGCTCTGACCTGTGGCTGTGTGATCCCAGGCAAGCTGCTGCCCCTTCCTGTGTTGTTCCCCCTCTGTAAAGTGAGGCCCAGAGCAAGGGCTAAATTAGAGATCTGGAATAACTGGGCAGTGGTGGTGCACGCCTTTAATCCCAGCACTTGAGAGCCAGAGGCAGGCGGATTTCTGAGTTCGAGACCAGCCTGGTCTACAGAGTGAGTTCCAGGACAGCCAGGGCTGTACCAAGAAACCCTGTCTCAAAAAACCAAAAAAAAAAAAAAAAAAAAAAAAAAAAAAAAAAAAAGAAAGAAAAAAAAAGAAAAAGAGAGAGAGAGAGAGATCTGGAATTACTCCAGGAGGCACCAACTCTATACTTGGCACCTAGATGATTTTAGAAGCTGTGGCCACTGTGCCCAGGAGAGACATCTCTTAAAGGGATCTTGTGTGAGTCTTGACACCTGCATAGGAGCTCAGCAGCTGGGAGGTGTGTCTCATGCTGGCAGTCAGCCTGTTCTCCCCAGGTCTACAGCTCTCCCTCAGGGCAGGAGCAGGCTGGCCCCAGAGGGGCTGTCGTAGAGCATTACTGTAATCTGGCAGGAGAAGAGGCAGCTTCACCAAGGCCTGCACAAGGTTCTGAACCAGTGCTCGACTTGGCATTTAATTAAGCGCCAGTTAGCTGTAGAGGCGCCAGGCCTCCCGGGCAGACGGCAGGCAAGAGGGTCTGCATGTCCTCCAGGACCCCTGACTCCTGGAAAAGAGGCCCTGAAGGTTGTGCTTCTAGCCACATGCACGTGGTCCCCGTGGCTCCCACGGGGAGGCTGCTAAGGCCTGGCTCCAGGGTTGGGATGAGAAGAGGCAGCCAAGTGCCAGGTGTCCCAGGGCCAGTGTTGGCCTCTCAGAGCATAGTGCTCCCAGGGCAGCATGATGTCAAACTTTGGATGCAGGATGGGAAGTGGTAGCTGGATCAGAGCCTGGCGTGTTCCAAACCACAGGGCGGCACAGTGCTGGAGCCAGTGG
Source organism: Mastomys coucha (assembly GCF_008632895.1). Taxonomy (NCBI): domain Eukaryota; kingdom Metazoa; phylum Chordata; class Mammalia; order Rodentia; family Muridae; genus Mastomys; species Mastomys coucha. Next base: position 109,184,978 of record NW_022196903.1, on the reverse strand, counting down.
CTGATTGGCTTGATGGCTATTGACAGCCATCACGGACTGTGGGCTCGACCACAGCAAGTGGCAGCAGGCCAGCGGGCCCCTGGTCACTGGGCCTATTGATGCTTGTTGGCTTGGGTTGCCAGCGCTTGCCCTCTTGAGCTTGGAGACACTATAGGAATTCTCCTTCGGCTCCATTTTTTTTTCCAATAGCCCGTTTGGGAATCTTATCCACCAAGCTCTGTTCCCTGGCAGTTCCAGCTAGGCGAGGAGAGGTCTGTGCCAACCTATGTGAACTAGAGCAGGCTCTGCACTCGTGCATGATGGTAGTAGCTCCTGACCTCTCGCCCTCTCCTGTGCACTCAGCCCTGTCCTACATGTAACCATATACAGCTCCCCAAGCTTGCAGGTCAGGTCAGCAAATGGGAAAAGCCATCTGAGGCCTAGAAGCCATCTCATGGCCTGGGTGGAAACAGGAAAGGGAAGCCCATAGGGGAAAAGCCCAGGCTAGCTCTGGTCATTGGAGTTAACCAGCTATTGCTAGTGCACAGTCATCTTCAGTTACCACTGGGTCCAGGAGTTCAGTGGTGGCGTAAGGGGTTTCTCAACAGGACCTTCATTGGTCTAGCTTGGTCGGGGTCCCCCTTAAGGGGAATGCCCCCTGTGTGACTAGGAGCTAATAGTGATATGAAATGTCCCTTGGCTACCTACCTGTAATCCCAGCACTAGGGAGGCTGATGTCAGCTTGGGGCCGTGAGGCAAGCACATAGTGGGTGGAAGCTAGAGAGGCAGATGGGAGTGGCAGCTCACACGTGCGACCCCAGTACTTGAGGCCAGCCTGTCCGAACAACATACTGAGACCCTGTCTTCAAAGAGAGAGGGCAAGGGGAAGATCAGAGGAAAACTAGTACCCCGGGAGAGGGTGTCATTGTCCCAGAGGGTGATCTCATGTATACACAGGCGTCCTAACCCTAATTCTTGCTCTCATAGATGTGACCAGGAGACCCCTGGCTAGAGTGGCCTGGGGTGCAGGGTCCCTGTGACCTCTTGTCCCTGTAGGTCAGATGTCGAGGTGCCAGTAGGTAGGACTTCAAAGCTCCGGCCCTGATAGGGTCCCCAGTATCCTGCCGAGGAGTGTAGAGAAAGTGTAACCACAGCCCTCACCTTCCCGGCCCCTCCCTTGTGCAGTTTCTTCTATACAGTGTGGTATGGTCTCTTGAGAGCCACAGAGGCAATTCTCAGCCCAGGTCTGGCCTAGTGTTAGTGTCCTGCAAGATTGAGTCCCAAAGAACCCAGCCACAAAGAGCTCCCCACGGCGCAATACCCAGGCACTCTGGGCCTAAGGAGCACACCCAGGAAAAAGACTCCGCCCAGGTGGAACAGTCACCTGTCTCCTCATCTAGAAAGTGGGGCTGTGGGCATTGCTATGGAGACTGTTGGCACCCTGGGGTGGGGACTCTGGAACATTCTATTTGACTCCCATCCTGTGTTTGGTCTGCAGAGCCCTCAGGACTGTCCCCAGATCCTGCCCTCGCCCTTAGCGCCTGTGCCCACGGGTGGCTCCCAAGACATCCTGGTGCCTCTGACCAAGGCCACCTTCTTCCATGTAAGTAGAGGCCGTGCACGCTCTTTGTGGGTTTCAGACTATCCCAGGGCCCATAATGATGGCCCAGCTTTTCTCTCTGAGCCCCATTCCAGCTGTATAAGACTTGGAGCAGGAAAACAAGGCTGATGGGGGACAGCAGGCAGCCAGCAGCTGCCAAGGGAACCCTGGCTCAGGCCCCAGTATTCCTGCCCTGGAGGCTCCCTGACATAGTGGTCCAGCCCCCTGCCTAGTGCCACAGTCCACGGGTGGATGAGGCCCATGTGGGCTCTGCCTGCCTGCCCAGGCTGAGCAAGACCCCGGGTGCTCCAAGCTCTGTGGAACATACTGGCCCAGTTCAAGGCATCCCGTCTTTCGCAGGGGTGGCCAGAAGAGGCCATGCCCCTAATTCCCATGGTCTAGAGAGGTTACAGAGGGAGGAAGTGTTCTGGGGGAGGGGATGTGGCCATCTCTGCCCCCACTCAGGAGGAGTGTGGCAGAGGGGGGTTGATGAGTTTTGGGATGATGCCAACTTTCATCATTCCTGGGACATGCCATCTGTCACTGCCACGCGGGAGTTGAGGCCCGTGACGGTTGTCACACGTGGGGGCCACGTGCCAGGCATCTGGGATGTATCAGGGAGCCTCTATGGGGTAGGGGCTCTAGAGAGCCAGGGTAGAACTGCCTTCCGCCAAAAAACCTACCCTGCCAAGGCCTGGTGGTGGGTCACAGGAGCAGGGTGGGGAGGCTCTAGCCCCAGTTTGGCCCTGGCTGATTCTCTCCAGCTGTGTGGCACTCTTGGTGCATTCTCTACTTTTACCAGACACAGGAATCCCTGCCCTCCATGCTACCCAACCCCCAGTGTTGTCCACCCGCTCACCTCACCCTGACCATGTTTCTAAAGCACCGGGGGTCAGGACTGGAGCCCGGATACTGGGCAGCCCAGCTATAGGCTGTTCTGCCATGTGCTCAGGGAGGGGACCCACCTCTAGCTCTGCACACTGGGAACAGAACCAGCATTTGGCCCTGTCAGCAGCCTCTTTCCTGTTTTAGCTTCCGGCTAGGACCCCAGGAAGAAGAGATTGACCTGCTTTTTTTCCAGGGTGTCACATCTGCCAACAGCAAGGCATAAACAGGAAGTACTGGCGCACGGCTGCTAGGGGCTTGCTCTGACACATGAAATCCAAGTTTATCACTCAGTAAATATTTATTGATATGACTCTTGAGGGAGCAAGATGAGACTGAGGAATTAGGCCTAGCTTAACGTGTTAACGTTTATTGAGCACTTCCTGCAAGCACATATTAGACACCTGTGCATGTAAGCCTCTAAAACATAGGATGTTTACTTTGCCTAGAATACCTATTCACATATCTGCGTGAGGCCACACAGTGGACAAGTAAAGGTGGGATTTAAAGCTAGGTCTGTGTTGAACGCAAGCTTTCCACCAACTTCTGCTGGCCTTGGGAGTATAAGAAGTTCCCACAGTCTGCTAGGATCTTCACCAGTGGGCGAAACAACCTAAGCCAGCAAACGGGACATTTGACCAGCAGGGCAGGGCAGGCTTTGGGAGTAGAATAGTCCCTCAGCTCATCCCCTCACTGCTGGGGGCAGGATGGTGTGTGAGGTATCCTGACCCAAGGGGGCCTTGGGGACCCAGGGGCTCTGCAGTTGGATTTGGACACTGGTGGTTCTCACTGGTGGTAAAAAGGAGACCAGCCCAGGCAGAGGCCTGGCACATGCCACCTGGAGGTTGATGGGGTGCCTAGGGTTTACCTCTGCAGGGCAGAGACCAGGGACTCAGTCCAAGGGTCAGGCAAAGTCTCCTGGAGCTGGGGCATCGGGAACTGGTTTAGGCCACTAGTGCATCTCAGAAGCCTCTTAGACGACAGCCATCATTCCAAACACAGAGGTGACCCAGGTCCTCACGGCCCAGACACTGGGAACAGTCAGGACTTCCCATAGCACAATTGTGGACACAGGACAGCATGGTGAACCCGAGGAGAGACAACTCTGGAGTCAGTATCCATCAGGTTCTTGGGCAGCTTCTACCTGTGCTGTCAGTATCTGTGCAGTCCCTGGCTCTGGCAGCAAAAGCCCGGTGGAGTCCCTAGCCCACCCATCAGCGTAGAGCTGCCTCGTTCTGACGCAGGTGTGGGGAAGGGTGCTAGGAAGGCTCCTCTGCCCTGTGTCTGCAGGGTACGTCCCTCGAGTGCAGCTTTGGGCTGGAAGAGAGCTTTGAGGCTGTGTGGGCGAATGACTCGCTGGTCCGCTGCAACCAAGTAGTGGTAAGTGGTATGGCCCAGCAGAGCAGGAGAAACCCACTCGCTCTCCTTTCTCCTCATCTTGCCTGCTCCTGCCTTTTGATCCCCTCCCCCTGCTGTCCTCCATCCTGGTGACACCCTTGCCCCTTCGGGAGACAGATGCCACCCTTGCCCTTCCTCATTTCGCAGCTGCACACAACCCAGAAGAGCCAGGTGTTTCCACTGAGCCTGAAGCTGAAGGGGCCACCAGACAGATTCCTAGACAGCCCTAACCCCATGACAGGTGAGTGTCCCATTGATCCCATATGGCCAGTGGGTGGGGCCCAGCCTTTGGGGGCTCACTGGCAGCCACAAACACCATACCCCATAGGTGGCCAGCACTCACTGAGACATTCCAGCCATCCCCTCTGCTGTGGCCAGCCTCATACCAATGGCTATTGTAACCTCCAGAACCTTATTTCCCTCTCTGAACCATGTTGTCCCTAAGTCAAGTGAGGCCACACGCCTTTACCACAAGATTGAGCCAATCCCTATAAATCTTGTCCATAAAATGGGGGAGTCAGTAATCCCTCCACATAGGATCCCCATGAGGAGAAGGACTGTCGATGAAGCGGGACAGAGGGGGCCCAGACACAGGGCAGCATAGGTAGGAGCTGACCCCAGAGTCGCCTCGCCTCGGGCTCACCATGCTGTCCTGTGTCCACAGTTGTGGTCTACAATTGTGCTATGGGCAGCCCTGACTGTTCCCAGTGCCTGGGCCGTGAGGACCTGGGTCACCTCTGTGTTTGGAATGATGGCTGTCGACTGAGAGGGCCCCAGCAGCCACTCCCTGGCACCTGCCCAGCCCCGGAAATCCGAGCGGTAAGCACACAACACACTGTTCTTGGCTCATAGGTTACCTCCCGTGGCCAGTGTTTTAATGGAGCACAGACTCTGGGAGGTACAGGAGGCTGGGCTTTGATCCATTGATATTTCACAGCTACCCAGGAAACCTCTGACCTGGTGATAGTTGAGGATTTCAGCAACTCAGCAGCCTGATTTAGTTAGGGGGAAAAAAATTCTCAGGGAAGGATTTTTATTGGCTTAGTGTGGGTCAAGTGCCCACCCTTAGCCCAGTCAGCTTCTGGCTTAGATGCTGAATTCTGTGGTCAGGCATGGCCACCAGGAGCCATATGGCATCAGCCTTGGGACCCATGCAGCCCAACCACCAGTTGCCCCAGGCCTCTGCATACTCTGAGCCTCCATGTCCTCTGCTAAGCAGAGGGTCTGTGTGGCCCCACCTCCTGTGGTCACATGTGACGGTGAGAGAGACACCCAGGCCTCAGACCTTCTCTTGCCTTGCCCCCCCCCTCCGGCAGATTGAGCCTCTGAGTGGCCCCTTGGACGGTGGGACCTTGCTGACCATCCGTGGCAGGAACCTGGGCCGTCGGCTCAGTGACGTGGAGCATGGCGTGTGGATTGGCAGTGTGGCCTGTGAACCCCTGGCTGACAGATACACAGTTTCAGAGGAGTGAGTGTCAGGCATTGCCAACCTAATCCTTTCCCCCTATCCCTATCAGGGCACATTGCTTTGACTGGGCCTCCCCACTGTCTCTGCCTGGGCCACTCCTTTATCCTGCCAGCTCTCTGTTGCCTCCTCTGGGAAGCCCTCGGGTCTCTGCCCCCTGCCACATAAGCCGAGCTTTGATGAGAACCACTTGCTACTAGTAAAGTTGGGGGGGGCCTGATGGGGTATAGAGGTCAGGGTGCAACAGCTGCCCGTCAGGGGATGTCTGCAAGAAGGTAATTAGCTGGGCTTCCTGTTGGAAGGCTCTGGGCCAAGCTTGCAGATAAGGGCATCAGGTGGGCAGCCAAGCTAGCTGGGCAAACTGCCTGGTGATCAGAGACCATCTGAGCCTTGTCTCAGAGCCACTGATCTGGAGGATCAGCAGCGTGGCGTGCCTCTCTTGGCCAAACCTACAGTGACCATCTACGGAGAACACTGTTGGTGCAGCATTCTGGCCCCAGTGGGAATGGGAGGCAGAGGCCATGGGCAGATACAGGCACTGGCTCACCTTCTGCCCATATGCCTGCCCGCCTTCAGGATCGTGTGTGCAACAGGGCCCGCCCCAGGGGCCTTCTCAGACGTGGTAACCGTGAATGTCTCCAAGGAAGGCAGGTCCCGGGAACAGTTCTCCTATGTGGTAAGTAGGCCACCACCGCTCACCGTCCAGCTCAGTCTCCACAGGCCTGCAGCCAGAGCCGAATCCCTTTCCTTCTCCCCAGCTGCCCAGGGTCCACTTGCTGGAGCCTTCCATGGGCCCAAAGGCCGGGGGCACAAGGATCACGATTCACGGCAGTGACCTCAACGTGGGCTCCATGCTCCAGGTCCTGGTGAATGACACGGACCCCTGCACAGACCTTACGTAAGCCGTACCCACAGCCTGTCAGCTGAGCACACCTTGCTCTGTTCCTCCTTGGCTTGGGGTAGGTCTGGGAAGGAAGGAGCTGGGCCTAACCCAAGCCAGCACGTGGCAGTGGGAAGGGGAAACTATACAGAATGGGAGAACACAAGGCTGAGGCACCTGCAGTGGGTGAACAATGGGGAAGGGCCACACCCATGTCACCTGCTCACCACCCCTCCCCCCTCCACAGGCGCACGGCCACCAGCATCACCTGCACCGTGCCAGAGGGTACCCTGCCCTCTCCGGTGCCTGTGTGTGTGCGCTTCGAGAGTCGGGGCTGCGTACATGGAAACCTCACCTTCTGGTACATGCAGAACCCGGTCATCACAGCCATCAGCCCAGGCCGGAGCCCCGTCAGGTGAGAGCCAGAGCCGCCCATGCCCATGCTGTCTCACTGTCCAGGCTGCAGGGAGCCTGACAGGTCCTGCTGTTCCCTCAGTGGCGGCAGAACCATCACCGTGGCTGGCGAACGTTTCCATATGGTGCAAAACGTATCAATGGCTGTACACCACATTGGCCGGGAGCCCACGGTAAGGGGACCGGGTAAGGGAGGTGAGATGGTCCTGTGGAGCCAGAGTTCTGAAGTTCCTGCTTGTCTGCTCCACTTGCCTTCTCCATCTCTCTCTTGCCTTTACCCTCTCCCTTCACTTCTCCACTCCCGTGGCTTTATCGTACCCCATCCTTGCAGTTCTGCAAGGTTCTCAACTCCACGCTCATCACCTGCCCGTCTCCTGGAGCCCTGAGCAATGCTTCAGCGCCTGTAGACTTCTTCATCAATGGCCGGGCATATGCAGACGAGGCGGCAGAGGAGCTGCTGGACCCTGCAGAGGCACAGCGGGGCAGCCGGTTCCGCCTAGACTACCTCCCCAACCCACAGTTCTCCACAGCCAAGAGGGAGAAGTGGATCAAACATCACCCAGGAGAGCCGCTCACCCTTGTCATCCATGTGAGCACCTGACTGGGAGGGCGAGTAGCGAGAGGAGGGAGCAGCTGACCTGGGAACCCCACCCCCATCCCAGCATCCCATCTACACCCACAGAAGGAGCAAGACAGCCTGGGGCTGGAGAGCCACGAGTACCAAATCAAGATTGGCCAGGTGTCCTGCGACATCCAGATCATCTCAGACAGAGTCATCCACTGCTCAGTCAATGAGTCACTAGGCACAGCTGAAGGACAGCTGCCCATCACGGTGAGTGGGTGGGGCTCTGGGGGTGGGCCCAGCTTCTGGGTACAGAAATCGCTGAGTGTTTCACTATTCAATAACTCTGGCCAGCAAAGTAGAGCTTTGCATCCTTGACAGATGGAGAAACTGAGGCTCAAATCATTGGCTAATGCCAGAAGCTGTTAAACAGTTGTCTCCCCTGTGTTTTGGCGTCCCGCCTATAGTGTGGCCTGCTAGTCATTGCATAAAGTTATGGAGTAGAGCAGAGGCAGCCCAGAGGGTGGGGCCTTTCTGTACTACCTCTGCTGAGTCACCCCTCACCAGCTGCAGGACAGCATCTCTGAAAGCCCTCCCAGACTCAACCCTGTACTGAGTTGGCCTCTGCGCCAAACTCTAGATCACAGTCTGTCTGGCACTGCCTCGTTGACCAGGGGTCACTGTGGTCATCTGTGGTCTGTGAGGCTCAGAGCACACACCGGTGAGAAGAGCTGAGGCATAGCTCTGGCAAAGTCTGATGTGCTGCCCCACCCCCACTGTGCGCAGATCCAGGTGGGGAACTTCAACCAGACCATCGCCACACTGCAACTGGGGGGCAGCGAGACGGCCATTGTGGTGTCCATCGTCATTTGCAGTGTCCTGTTGCTGCTGTCTGTGGTTGGTAGGTGGCCTGCGCTTGGGAGAGTCAGGAGATCATATCTGAATCCCTCTGAGAGGGGCAGTGGGTAAGGGGTGGACACGGTTAGGACCCTGGGGAGGGACAGGTAGAAGGTGGCAGATATTGTTAGGGTCCTCTGTTCTCAGGCCATTGGCTTTGGATGCAAGGCGGAGGAATTTGGGGGCTACTGAAGACGTTTGTCCAGGGGAAATGATCCTGTGTGTTTAATGTACTCGATGTGGCATAAAGATAAGAGCTCCCCGACAGTGCTGGGGGGACAAAGGTACACTTGCCTCGGAAAATAACCTGTCATTTCCTAAAGTCCTTAGGTTAGGTGTAGATGGCCCAGTAAATCTTCCTACACCTGGGTATCTACTCCAGAGAAAGAAAACATGTCCACATAAAATCTCTTTCACACCTGTGAAAAATGTAGCAATATTACCTACATCAGCCAAGAGGTCACAAGAGCCCAATGGCCATCAAATGATAAGTGGGCAATTAGGATGTGGTATACCCATACAATGTCTTCAGCTACAGAAAAGAGTGAATTGCCAAAACATCCCACAGGCTAGATGGGCTTTGAAAACATGAACCGTGAAAGAGATAGACACAAAAGGATGCCCAGCAGTTTTTATTTAAAGTTTGCAGACTAGGCAAAGCCATAGAGACAAACCCATTTGTGGTCTTCTGAGTGAGGGAGGGAATGGGAGCAACTACCTACCGGGTAAGGATCTTCCTTGGACAGAAACACGTTCTAAAGTTCTGTGATGCTGATGGTCACATGGTATGTGGGTGAACTCAGACACCTGGCCTGTGCATGGATGGATTCTACAGTGTGTGCATTTGGAGGGCAGAGGTGTCGCACCTCGGTGTCTGTCATCTGTTTTTTGAGACAGGATCTCACACTGGAACCTGGAGCTCACCGATTTTACCTAGGCTTGCTGGCCAGCGAGCTCCAGGCATCCACCTGTCTCTCTTCCCAGCACTCAAATTACAGGCTTGTGCCATCATGCCCTGCTTCTTATGAGTCCTGGGGATTCCCAGGTTCTCAATTGTGTACTCCCCTGCTCCTGTGTTGTTTTAATTTAAATTGCCATGTTCAATATAAAAAAAGCTATGAGAGAAAACAGGAGGAAGAAGAACACTCTGGATGATTTGTTCCTAAAAATACTATTACATACATATACATATATGTATGTGTATATATATGTGTGTGTGTATATGTGGTGTATATTATATACACACTCATATATACATATATATATATGTATATACATATATACACACGTACATCAATGGATGCTACATCCCTCCCAAGAAAGGCAGGTACTATATACTGCCTTTGAGAAGTTTAACTCACAAGGTCCATCAGGGCAGAAGAGAAGTTGCCCATAATTCTTCTACCCAGAGAAAGCCCCCAGTGAGTGCCCCAAGAAATGTCATCAAGGGTTGTCCTGCTGGCTGGTCCTCAAGGCCTGTATTGTCAGGGAAGGACAGACAGGGGAAAGGCTAAGGACACCTGCTTGCCTCCTGCCCAGAGGCACTGAGGCCAGGGGGTAGAGCCTGTCCCTCCAGGCCTGTTAACCTGCCTACAGCAGGAGCCCACTGATGCCTTCTCATCGGTCCTGGGGACCTAAGCTGCTCCTCTGCTGCCCACAGCTCTGTTCGTCTTCTGCACCAAGAGCCGCCGTGCGGAGCGCTACTGGCAGAAGACCCTGCTGCAGATGGAAGAGATGGAGTCTCAGATCCGAGAAGAGATCCGCAAAGGTAAATGCCAGGGCTGGGTGGCGCTGCCCATGGCTGGGCAGGATCACTCACAGTCTCTGGTCTGCCCCACAGGCTTCGCAGAGCTGCAGACAGACATGACGGATCTCACCAAGGAGCTGAACCGCAGCCAGGGTATCCCCTTCTTGGAGTACAAGCACTTTGTGACTCGTACCTTCTTCCCCAAGGTACACACCCTCCCACGTGCACTGATCACCACAGGGAGTTTGGCTCAAAGCACCTTTCAGGGCCTGGTCTCCTGTCCACAGCCATCCTGGTTCCCTTTCTCCCCCACTCTCTTTCTCTGCTTACCTGATCCTCTGCTTTCAGTATGGAAAGCCGCTGTCCTGCCCTCTATGTTGACCTGCTCTACCCTCACTGAGGGAGCTGAACGGAGGGCCCAGGACTCTTCCTAGGTCCCTGCCAGACTTCTTGGTCTCCACATTTCCTTTTCCTCTTGGTGGTCCAGGATCATTGGGGCTGACTGTCCCCTGTGCAGTAGCCCAAGGAAACAACATGGCTCTACCATTTTAAGGGCCCCACCCCCAGCTTTTCTCAACCTCAGAACATAGCAGCTTGCCTGCCTCAGTCTCCCCTGCCACATGCTCAGTGGCCCTTGTTCACCCCTGAGCCTCGGGTCCCTTGCTAGGCGACACCATGGTCTGTGCCCCTCTAGGGCCCTGCCACACTCCTCCATATGTGGCGACTCCAGGTGCCGGGCAATCTGCAGTGCTACAACAGTGGTTTCTCTCCGCAGTGCTCTTCCCTCTATGAAGAGCGGTATGTGCTGCCCTCGAAGACCCTCAACTCCCAAGGTGGCTCCCCGCCACAGGAAACCCACCCACTGCTGGGAGAGTGGAATGTGAGTGTCCTGGCCCCAAAGGCTTCCACACATGCTGTGATCTGAATCACTAGAAGGCAGTTAGCTTCCCTTATAATTCATTCAGTAGGTCAGGGTGCTGCTCTTCCCCCACAGACCCGGCAGAGAGCACAGGCACATGATCTCACCACTGGTTATGGATAGAAAGTGGTGCAGAGTGGATATGGGGGTTCCCTGCCACCGTTCCTGTGGCCTTTTGTCACTCTGCTGCTCCGCTGGCTCTCCAGCAGGAGAGGTTAAGTGGGTCCGCATTGTGGCAGATAGTGAACGCCCTGTTCCATGAGGCAGCTACGCAGCCAGCATGGGCACTGGGGCCTCCTGAGACACAAACCATCCGGTGTTTCCTTCTACTTCCACAGATTCCTGAACACTGTCGGCCCAGCATGGAGGAGGGGATCAGCCTGTTCTCCTCCCTGCTCAACAACAAGCACTTCCTCATCGTCTTCGTTCATGCTCTGGAGCAGCAGAAGGACTTTGCCGTGCGTGACAGGTTAGACTGAGAGAGACACAGGAACACGGGTCCCCAGCTGTCACCCACTGAAGTCACGCTGCAGGCTCTAGGACACCCCCCACTCCCCACCCCCAGGCATCCTCATTGCCCACATAGGCTCCCGATGGAGGCAGAGTCCTCTGGCCGTCTGTAGGAACCGCCGGGGAAGGCCACCTCTGCTCCAGCGGGGGGGGGGGGGGGGGGGGGGGGGACAGCTCAGCCTCACTGACACTGTGCCTGCAGGTGCAGCCTGGCATCCCTGCTGACCATTGCACTGCATGGCAAGCTGGAGTACTATACAAGCATCATGAAGGAGCTGCTAGTGGATCTCATAGATGCCTCGGCGGCCAAGAACCCCAAGCTCATGTTGCGACGCACCGAGTCTGTGGTAGAAAAGATGCTTACCAACTGGATGTCCATCTGCATGTATGGCTGCCTGAGGGTGAGGCCCCTCTCTGCCCAGAAGCCCCCCCGACTGGAAAACCTAATTTCATTAAGGCCTGTGCTTTAGGGAGGGAGTCACATCTTGACAGTGGGACCCCTTTGGACAGGTAGGAAAACTGAAATTTGGAGATCTGGCTAGCTGGCTGCAGGGGCACACAGCATTTCCAGGGCACACTGGAGGCTGGCTGGGTCTTGTCCTGTAACCTTAGTCCTCAAGTTCCTGGGGGGGGGGGGCTTTGGAAGAGCATCAGGTCTCTGCTGTCCTGAATTCTCCTCAGGGGAGGGACACAGGAGCAAAACCTCAATAGAACCAATAGAACAGAGTTTGGTCCAATCTGGCTGATGGTTGGTTGGAAAAAGCCAAGAGATTTCCTGGAGCAGGTGACTCACCCTGAGCCCCAAGGGAACAGTGTAAAGGAGACAAGGGTTCAGAGCTAACAAGGCTGTCCAGATGTAGGGTACATTGTTGGCAAAGATCAGGACAGGAGATATCACAGAGTTTTCAGCAGCCCGGGCCTCTCTCTGGAGTTAGGCCAGTCAGGAGGACATCACAAAGCACAACTCAAGGGCCTGACCTATAGTGGCGGAGGGTCCAGCAGTCACTTAGGAATCCTCTGAGAAAGGCAGAGGCCTGGTATAGGACCCAGAACCATAGGAATCCTCTGAGAAAGGCAGAGGCCTGGGATAGGACCCAGAACCAGAGCCTTAACTGTTCTGGGTTTGTGACTGGTCTTCGCTGCAATCTGGCTATGTGGTTCTGGGCAAGTTGAGAGACGGACTGAGAGTAGAAAAGAAACGGAGATCTTTGGAGAGAAGCCACGTTCTGAGTTATCAGGGGCCACAGGGACCACTGTAGACTCTGGGCCCAGGTTTCTCAGCCACTGTGGGTGACCTCAGCCTGGCCTTCTCCTGCCAGACAATAGGGTGCTGGTGACTCCAGGCTGGGCCACTACAGCAGGAAGCAGGGCGGGCAGCCGCCTTGACACTGCTGCCAAAGCAGCCTGATGTTATTACCAACTGAATTTTTCCTCCCAACCAATTCACCATGGGTCGTTCCGTAACCCCATCCACCGAACAGCTGGGCACTACTCTAGAGTGGTGGGGAGGGCTAGCTTGGGGATGCAGTGATGGCAGTGGACATGGCAGGAGGTGGGATGTGAAGCCTGAATGGGCCAACACTCCATAGAGGCATCCATCTTGGGTTTCCTGGAAGCTTCATCTCGGGCCTGCTTCCACTCAGCTATACCTCGGCAGGCTCCAACTTTGTAGAAAGGCTCTGTCTCAGGCATAGGAGTCCATGGGTCAAGTCCCACGTGACTTGTTCCTTCTGTGCATTTCTGTGCAGTGTACTTGCCCTCTCTGAGCTTCAGTGACAAGGGCTGGTCCCTGGGTGTGTGGCTGGGAGGCAGTGGAGGCACCCTAGAGTCGGTGTGTGTGTCAGCCTCTGTAGGAGGGAGTATGGGGGACACCAGCAGGCCAGAGCTTGGAGGCTGGAACCCAGAGGGGGAGAGTGGTGAGACGAGGTCCTGACCCCTGACTCCCTGATGCTCACAGGAAACAGTAGGTGAACCGTTCTTCCTGCTGTTATGCGCCATCAAGCAGCAGATCAACAAAGGTTCCATCGACGCCATCACAGGCAAGGCCCGCTACACACTCAATGAGGAGTGGCTGCTGAGGGAGAACATTGAGGCCAAGCCCCGGGTGAGCCAGGGACAGGGCACGTAGTGGGAGGGTGCTCTTAGCTGGGCCATCCCGGCCTCCCCAGCTGGATCACCAGGCCTTATGGTGACAGTGCTTCTACCCCCTCTCTTGTGCAGAACCTGAACGTGTCCTTCCAGGGCTGTGGTATGGACTCGCTGAGCGTGCGGGCCATGGACACCGACACACTGACGCAGGTGAAGGAGAAGATCCTGGAAGCCTTCTGCAAGAATGTACCCTACTCACAGTGGCCGCGGGCGGAGGACGTGGACCTCGGTGGGCAAGGGCGGGCACCGTGCCTGGCAGCTGGCTGCTGCAGCCTCTTTCCCTGTGTTAGTCAAGGCCCCCGGATTCCCCATGAGGAAGAAACCCTTGTTCTGCCGCTGTGGGCAACAGCAAAAAGCAATCAAGAAAAGCTTCTCAGGGCTCGGGGGCGGGAGGTTGGGTTTTGAAGGATGTGTAGGAGTTTTGGTCAGATGGTTTACGAGAAACCGTTCCTAAAGTTCACCCTGAACCAGACCCTGCCCTGTACTCCGGACTGTTGGGGAGAATAGCTGGGCTCCCAGAGGGGCTTGCTTCTGATTCTAGGAGAATGAGAAGTTTCTTTTGCTGTGGCCCAGGCTAGTGGCTGGCCCTGAGGCCACCTCTTTCGTAGTAGTAATGCCCCTTTTCTCCTCCAGAATGGTTTGCCTCAAGCACCCAGAGCTACGTCCTCCGGGACCTGGATGACACGTCAGTGGTGGAGGATGGCCGTAAAAAACTGAACACACTGGCCCACTACAAGGTGACTAAACTGACCCAGCCACCCTACCACTCTCCTCTAACCTCAGACCTCTTACCTCATCACCTCTCCTCCGTCAGATACCTGAGGGCGCCTCCCTAGCCATGAGCCTCACAGACAAGAAGGACAATACCCTGGGCCGAGGTATGGCTTGTAGCTGGGGAGGTGATCCAGGCATGGTGTGAGGGAGCTCCCTTCTTGGGCCCTTTCTGAGCTGTGCTAGGGGCAACTGAGGTTTTGAAAGGGGGTCCCCACCTCCCTGCTGCTAGGGCAAAGCCGATTGCTTCCAGCAACTACAGTAAGGCCACAGGAGGGCATGTGCCCTTCTGAGAGGCCTGGGCCATGGCCAGGTTTGAGCTAGTTGCATGACCCCTGGGTTCCAGGCCACACCCCTGCCTCTAACTGTAGACCATGTCCTTACAGGCCCTAGACCCAGATCCATGGGGGTCCCAGGAACCATCTTGAAGCAGAAAGCCAGATCTTAGCTCTCCCCTGAGTCTTCCCTTCTCATCCCCCACCCCCACCCCCCCGCCTCCTGCCGCCTCTGGTTACCTTCCCCACCCCCCTCATTTGTTTATCCTGTGTTTCCCTTTTGCAGTGAAAGACTTGGACACAGAAAAGTATTTCCATTTGGTGAGTGCCCAGCCTCGGGCCCTGGGGAGCAGGCTTTGCTGGGCGGGGCTTTGGCGGTCTGCCTCCCCGAGCCTCCAGGAAAGTGCTCCTAGACACTGGGAGAAGCCAGAGTGGGTGAGAGAACAGGGGTGGGCCTGGTGCCGGGTAGCACAGGGCAGACTTCCATAGGAGGACCAAGGAGGGTGCCATTGGGGACCAACCCTGCCCATCTTGCAGGTGCTGCCTACGGATGAGCTGGTAGAGCCTAAGAAATCTCACCGGCAGAGCCACCGCAAGAAGGTGTTACCAGAGATCTACCTGACCCGCCTGCTGTCCACCAAGGTGTGCCCAGCCTCCATGTCCACCCTGTAGGGACTTAAAGGGGGCCCTGTGCTCCAAGGAGAAGTCTGTGTGTTCATCCCACCACCCAGTAGGCAGCAGAGGACCCAGGGGTACCCGCCTGGCCTCAGTTCACAAGACGCCACATTCTGAGCCCCACCTCCCTGTCAAACCCAGGTCCTCCACGCCCCTCCAAGAAAGCATCACTGGCAACTCAGTCAAGAATCTTGAGGCTCAGAGATGTTCCGAGGCTGGGTTAATGTCACACCTCTCCCCTGCAGGGCACGCTGCAGAAGTTCCTTGATGACCTGTTCAAGGCCATCCTGAGTATCCGAGAGGACAAGCCCCCGCTGGCTGTCAAGTACTTCTTCGACTTCCTAGAGGAACAGGCAGAGAAGAGAGGCATCTCCGACCCTGACACCCTGCACATCTGGAAGACCAACAGGTGGTGGCTGGGGGTTGGGGGTGCACTGGAGGGGGTGGGCCACCAATGGGGTTAGGGCACCAGTGGTACGATGGCATCAGGGCAGCCAAGGCAGAGCCTGGCCTGAATGCTTCCTGTCTAGAGTCAGCTCCTACGTGGCCATTTCCCCACTGTGTGGTCTCCGGTGAGAGACTTAGCTAGCAGTGCTGCAGTTTCTCCTCTGTGAAACCAGACAGCATCGTATGAGCTTGCCTTTGCCCCATAGAGAGAGAAACGAATGCCCGTAGAGCAGCAGTCGTCCAGGCCGAGGGCACACACTGGGAAGTGGCAGTGCACGTTGGCTGTGACTCCCACGCCTAATTCGTAGCTTCCTTTGAGGCCCATCTTAGCTTTCTGGGGTCACATACTACCCCACCAAGAAGGTCCTAAAACTCTTAGCCTGGCCCTCAGAGAAATGCCTGTCCAAATTCAGTTGTAGATTCTCTCTGCTGGGGTGGGGCTCGGAGGGTTGCCCCCAACCCTCTCTGGCCTCCTGAGGATAGTCAGCCCTGCCTCCTTCGTGCAAGTCTGAGTGGGGGAGGAGTGTGGATGCAGGCAGCAGGGTGGGGGCTTCTAATGAGAACCAGGAGTCTAGTGTGTGTGCGTGTGAAAGGGTGGAAGGCTCTCTGGGGTGAGGGTTGGCCCCTAGCTGGCAGGGGAAGGACCGCATACCCAGAGGCTGCAGGGGCTGTGAGGATCAGCATTGTCTACCTCCCCAGCCCTCCACTGAGCTCCTGCTCCCCCACTGTCCCTGCCCCCACAGCCTTCCCCTCCGCTTCTGGGTGAACATCTTAAAAAATCCCCAGTTTGTCTTCGACATAGAGAAGACAGACCACATCGATGCCTGCCTGTCTGTCATCGCGCAGGCCTTCATCGATGCCTGCTCCATCTCTGACCTGCAGCTTGGCAAGGTTAGCTGTTCTAGCTCCTCCTGAGTGGGAGGGCGGGGGTGGTGCCTGAACTCTACAAGAGTTATTCAAGATGGGCAGAGAGCAGATGGCAGGCCAGAGGGAGCTGCACAGGCCCCACAGCCAAGGACAGAGGACATGCTGGTTCAGTGGCTAGAAGCCATAAAGGTCTTCTAAGAAGAGAGGTGACCTAGGTAGCCCAGAACTCCAAGGCCATGAGCACCCATGGGGTCACAGAGCTAGGCTGGCACTGTGGGGAGAGGGCAGGGCTCAGGAGTCTAGCCCACAAGGGGAAAGAAATGTCACCGCTTCACACATGCATTCCCGTGACAACAGAGAGCTGCCAGCATACGTCTTACCACATGGTGCTTTTGGGGTGTTGGAAGTGCAGGGTGGGAACCATTCCCGCAGCCAGGAACCGGCTTCCAACCCTCTCAGCCACCAAATCCTATCACCCTAATAAGGGAGTAAACAAGACTGGCTGCAGGCTGCGTGCAGTGGAGGACTGCTGGCACACAGCCTAGGAGCTCTTCCCATCAAATGAAAGTCCCCATGTGGGTCACCATCCTGACAGCCCCAGCATCGTGGGGCAGGGCCTCCATGGAAGAGGGAGGGAGGGAGAGAGGGAAGGAGGCAAGGAGGAGGGCCAGAAGAGACTAATGGGGGTTGAGGATCCACCAAGGTCCTCTAGGTGGCAGTGGGGACAAGTCCCATCTTTGGGTGGCTGACCTAAACTTCCGGGGTCTCCCTGCCCAGGACTCACCCACCAACAAGCTTCTATATGCGAAGGAGATCCCCGAGTACCGGAAGATTGTACAGCGGTATTACAAACAGATCCAGGACATGACGCCACTCAGTGAGCAGGAAATGAACGCACACCTGGCTGAGGAGTCTCGGGTAGGTGGCCTTTGGGGCCTAGGCCAGTAGATAGTAATGATATCCTTGGCCTTGATGGGAGGCCAAAGCCAGCACCATTAGGATGTGGCAGGAGGGCAGTAGGAATTTTGAGGCAGTCTGTTTCCCACCTCTGCCTGCACCTTCATTACAGTGCATTTTCTAAAGTCCAAGGATGAGGCGGAGTGTGCTCCTGAAGATGTGAGAGGTTAGAATCCTGGATCCAGGAAGCCAGTGTGTCCCCATGTCTCAGGGGCCTAAATGTATTCTATCAGCAGGCTGTGGGAGTGAGCAGGCTGGGTCCTCATCTGTAGGATTAAACCTCCCCTTTTGCTGGTTGGTGGTGGCACACATCTTTAATGCCAGCACTTAGGAGGTAGAAGTGGGTGGATCTCCAAGTCCGGGGCCAACCTGATGGACAGAGCAAGTTTCAGGACAGCCGGGGCTATGCAGAGAAACCCTGCCTCAAACAGACAAACAAACAAACAAAAACACCTCCCCTTTCTTCTTGTGCCACCTTTATAGAAATACCAGAATGAGTTCAACACAAACGTGGCCATGGCTGAGATCTATAAATATGCTAAGAGGTATCGCCCACAGGTGAGCTCCCCCTCCCAGGATTTGCCTGTTTCAGCCCCTAACAATGAATTTCCTGCTTTATATTTGTCTGGTGTGTGTTGGCACTTTGATGAGGTTGCTAGCGGGTGGCCTCCCAGGCTCTCAGGTACAGCACAACTGACTCACTGCAACTCCCCTCAGATCATGGCTGCCCTGGAGGCCAACCCCACTGCCCGTAGGACCCAGCTACAGCACAAGTTTGAACAGGTGGTGGCTCTGATGGAAAACAATATCTATGAATGTTACAGCGAGGCCTGATGCAGAAGAGTGACCAGGAGCTACTACCAGGGAGACGGCGTGCAGGCCGCTTGGGCCTCCATTTGGTTTCTTCCCCACAGCTCTCTCTTGGGCTGGGAATTGACAAAGAAGAGCCTGCTGGGCTAGGAGGGGGGGACACTGGCCTCTTAGTATCCAGCTGCAGAGCTCTTGGCCTTGTCCCCTGGGGGCATCTCTGTCCCCTTCTGCTCTGGGATGAAGGCCTTGAATATCGATCGTTGCCTATCCCTGATAAGACTTTCCCTGCCAATCAGGACAGCCTGGACCATGCCTGCCCGTTCACTGTTTCAGGCTGCCCAGCACACGTTGGGAGAGGTGGCCATATCCCAGAACACTACCTCATCCACCTGGCAGAGGGGATTTCTGCTTCAGCCACCAAGCAATTGTCTATGTCCTTCATCCAGAGGGGGCCCTGGCTACCAACAGTTCCAAGCAGGGTCAGCTGTTTGCTGTCCCATCGGCCAGTGGCAGCGTGGGCGGTGCCCATTGCCCACAGACTGGTGGAAAGAGGGGGACAGGCTGGGGGTTCCTGGTCCCCAGGAAAGAGAGGATGGTGAGGATGCAGGGCTGTAGCTGGACTACTCAATCTTCCTGGAAGTGTTTCTAAGAGCACCACTTTTTTGTTTTTTTGTTTTTTAAGAAAAAAAAAAACTTTTATATATTAAAACAAAAACTTATGCACCAACTGTGAATAGCTGCCGCTTGTGCAGATGCCCAGGGGCTCCCGGTGACACACTGGAAATGACTGTTCCAGGGGACAGAAAATACTCATCTGTCCCCAGCACAGGCCACCACCCCGCCATAGCTGCTGGGACTGGCTCACAGCCCAAGGGGGCTGGGCTGGAGGGGAAGGCTGGGACTCTCTGGAACATTCTTTATAATAAAAGCCTGCCGGGAAAACCGACTGTGGGCTTCAGCCTTTGTCCTGAGATGGCCAAGGAGGGGAGCTGGGGCTATCTCTTCATCCCGTTTATGGCAGAGAGGAAGTACAGAACCTGGCCTAACATCCTGCCTTGGACACGGCCTAAGGGAAGACCTCTCCCTCATACCTGCCAGGAGTTTGTGGCTGCACCCTGTGGACACACATCCCACAGACAGTCCTGACACCTAGGAGGATGTCAGCACCTCATGTACTTCCAAGTGGGTGCCCCTCACAAATGTGCTATGTGGAGCATGGAAGCCAGAGCCCTGTGCTGTCTTAAGCATACACTCTCCACTGAGCCACACCCAGCCCCCACACCCTTGTCTTTATTCAAACCTAAGAGAAGCAGACATTTTGTCCTCATTTTGCAGATGGTGTCAAGGGGACTAAAAGGGTTCAAGAGGTAACACAGCCAAGAAGGACAAAATGGGAACCAGACAGCTGGGTCCCCTTCTCTCAGCCCAAGTTCCTCCAGGCAAGTCTCTGCCTCCAAAATGGAAGGGATTCCAAACTGACCATACTCTCACCCCCAGATCTCTTATGTAATCTTAAGACATACACCCCATGTTTCAGACAAGGAAATTCAGTTTCTCCGAGGCCAGCACACTTCTCACAGCGAGTCAGCACCTGACCTGGGGTGACACCCACTGTCCCTGCCTGGGGGCCCAGTTTCTCAAGGCTGAATCAGCGAGGTTCTCCCCAGAAGCAGGATGTGGCAGAGACAGCCTGAATGACAGCCATTCACATGTGTCCCCTCAAGGAAAGTCCCTATTGTGTTGGCCAAAGGTGAGCCAGGACCAAAATTCCCAACAGCAGAATCCAAGACCCAACCTAGAATTTACCAGCTCAAAAAAAAAGTGAACAACCTCTTACTCCAAAAATAGCTTTCTCTTGTGCGGGCTGCAGGCGGAGAAACCATCGTCATCTCTCAGATCTCTGCTGCCGAGGCTCCTTATTAAGGAGCAGATTTGATAATTTCAATTATTGGCAGATTTGATGGTTTGGATTTTTTTTCCTCGATGAGGTGTGAATCCAGAATGGATTCACAAAACCCTGAAAAATCCAACTGCAAAAAAA
>NW_022196903.1:109162378-109164634 GCF_008632895.1 Mastomys coucha | reverse complement strand
AAAAAAAAAAAAAAAAAAAAAAAAAAAAAAAAAAAAAAAAAAAATCCCCAAGAGAATAAAAGCCTCACATGCTTGCGGGGACATTCACACAGGCGCTGGCCACACACACACAAGGCCAGGGCACCTTTGCCTTAGTGGAGCCAGGAGTGAAGATGAATCAGTCCACACTCCATTCTAAAACCTGACTTTTCCCTCGCACAACAATATGTCAGGAACATCTTTCTAAGTCATTAAGTATTCTACAGTCTGGCTACACGTCTCATTAACATACAGCTCCTCGCTGACATTCAGAAGCGGGTCTATGCATAGATCTAGTTTCCAGGGTCACTAGCATTGCCATGTGGGCAACCTCCATGAACTGCAGTAAACTGCAGTCCTTGCGTGGGGCCCCAAAGACATGCCTGGCAGCCATGGGTACCCAGGCAAGAACCTGGACACAGCAATCCTCAAGCTAAGATTGCAAAGTGGGAGAAACTGACACAGCTGAGGGCTGACCTCCCAAGTCTCTAAGACAGTGCACAGTCTATTCCCACCCTGTCAAGGGACAGGGCTGATGGGTCCCTAGCTCCTGGAGGCAAGAGGCTACAGGCTCTTCCCCAGCCTCAGGCCTCACCATGCAGGAACAGAGGCAAAAGCTGAGCCTCTGCTTGAGAAATGCCAGCCTGCCATATGCTGGGTGCCCCTCGGGGCCTGGTGACAGGCATATTATAGATACCCGGGGGAGCCGGTAGAACTAGACACAGCTTCCTATGGGACTACAGAGAGAAGCCGTGGACAGCATAGAGGCCTGAGCACTTGGTTTCCCTGGTGCTGACTGGTCCCTTCCCAAGCATCCCCCACACCCCCACTGAGAATGCCCCTCAGATGCACCCATTCCTTCAAATCACCCTCTTGGCCTTGCCAGAATCCCCACCCCACCAAGCAGACCTAGAACTGTGGACATATCTTTGATCCCTTTCTCCATCGGGCTACCACCAAGCCTCACCTACCATATTAAAGGCCACCTCTTCCCTCATCTGTGCTACAACGGGAGCTCGGCAGGCTACATTCATCTCCTGTGCTCCTAGACCTCCCCCTCCTGTTCTTTGATCTTTCCTTACAACCGTGACAGTAAACCCACAGAGCCCATCCTTTGTGACACCCTTCATGGTGCAGGGCCTGCCAGCAGCCCCGTCCTGTGAGTCCGGTCACATCATTCCAATGTTCAGATGCCCAAAGCAGCAGCACATGCAATTTGCTTAGGCATTTGTCACGGGGACATTGTCGCTTTCTAGCAGGTGTCCGCAGGGAGAGTTAGAAGGTGGTTTGTGCCTATGGCAGCAGTGACTGGAAGCTCAGCAGGATTGAACTGGGTGCCTTGGCTCTCCATGGGTGGTGTGAGCTTTCCTACAGCATAAGGGATGTCTATGAAAATTCAAGAGCCTCCGAGAGAGGAGGGGAGAGATGGGGAGAGGGAGGGGGAATGTAGGTACACTTAACCTATCTGTGCATGTGTGGAGTCCAGAGGTTGACACGGGTGGCCTCCTCAATCACTTCTCCACCTTGTTTGCATCCCAGTAGGCACACATGTGGGGGCTACATGTGCAGGTCCAAGGTTGATATTAAGAATCATCAGTAGCTTTCTCCTTACTCATCAAATGCAGAGCTTCAGGTCTGAGTAGCCTTTTTAACCAGCCTGCTCTGAGGGTCCCGTCGAAGTTAAGGTTTCTATTGCCGTGCTGAAACACCATGACCAAAAGGAACTTGAGGAGAAAGGATGAATTTCAGCTTACAGCTTTACAGTTTATCAGGGAAGGAAGTCAGGACAGGAACTCAAGGCAGGAAGTGAAGCAGAAGCCGTGGAGGAAATCCACTTAGTGCCTTGTTCAGTCTGCTTGCTTTTCCAACCGAGGACCACCAGCCCAGGAGTAATACTGACCACCGAGATCTGGGCCCACCCTCCCATAGCGATCATTAATCAAGAAAATACCCCACAGGCTAATCTGGTAGGGGTGTTCTCTCAACCGAGTTTTCTTCTCAGGTGACTCTAGCTTGAGCTTATGTCAATGTGACCAAAGCTAAAAATAAAGTCCTACAAGCCAGGACACAGTCTCCACCTGCTGAGGCTGAAATTAATGGGCTGCACAATACCCACTTGGCACTTATGTGGTTCTGGGAGAACAAACTCTGGTCTCATACACAGCAAGTGCTTTTGCTATAACCACTGAGCCATCTCTTTAGCCCTCCACCTTTTTTCTTTTTTCTTTTTTTTTTTTT
>NW_022196903.1:109160211-109162363 GCF_008632895.1 Mastomys coucha | reverse complement strand
TTTTTTTTTTTTTTTTTGAGACCTTTGAGTCTTTCACCTGTAGCTTGTTATTTTAGCCTAGGATATTTGGGTAGTGAGCCCTGGGGATTGATCTTCCTGTCCCCACCACCTGGCACTGGGGTAATACACATGCACCGCCACACCCAACTTTTTATATGAGTAGTGGGGATTTGAACTCTAGTCTTCATGCTTATGTAGCCAGCCCTTTACCCACTGAGCCACCCTGCCTCCTCTGAAACTGAAGTCTCAGATTTGTCCTGACATTGCCACTGCCCTCTGATCAAGCAATGCCGAGCTCAGATTCAGGGCGAGGGAACCAACTCCACTTATCCATGGGAAGTGTCAGACGATTTTAAAGCAGGGCAGACTTTATCCGCATGACTTGTCTCACTCTTCGGCCACATAAGACCAAGCGTATCCTTGCCCTAGGGCCACTGGTGGATTACCAACTTGACCAGATTTGGAATCGCTTAGGGACATCCCACCAGTCAGGTCTATGAGGCCATTTCCTTTCAGAGATGTTTAAGTGGGAAGACCAGAATTTTGGTGGAACCATCTTGTGGGCTGGAGTCCCACATGGAGTAAAGAGGAGAAAGAGTTGAGCCAAGCACCGCCACCCATTCATCTCTGTTCCCTAACTGAAGTAAGCCAGCAGCTCACACTCCCGCTGCTGGGTCTTTCCTGCAGTGATGGGCTATGTCCCTGGAAGCCATGAGCTAAAATAAACCTTCCCATGCTTAATTCTCTTCTGTCTGGTATTTTATCCCAGCAACATAGACAGTAACCAATACCAGGCCTTTGTGCACCCCACCCTCGTGCTGAATAGACTTCCATCCAGACTTGGGGTCCTACTCAGTGGCCTTCCCCTACCTAACAGTGCACCAAGGGCTGGCAAGATGGCTCACTGGACAAAGGTGCTTGCTGCCAAACTCGATACCCCAAATTCCATCAGGACTCACAAAGTGGAAAGAGAGGACCCCTTCAAATTGTCGTCTGACTTCCACACATACACCATGACACATGTTCATGTATACATACTAAGGAAACTCCAGTCGCAGCCAGCACTGTGCTCCTCGGCAGACAACATGCTGGTCCCCCAAGCCGTAGTCTGTCTGCCTCTCTGGGCTGAGGCCTGATGGTCAGGCTCTGGACGCTTACAGTGGCCTTTGGCCCCTCAAGTCCTCCACATCCCTTCCCACAGGCAGGATGCTCTTTGTTAAGACATCAACTACCTCCCAGCCTGCAGTGCTTCCTGGCTTCCAAGTGCTCAGACCCCACCTCTGCCTTCCTGCCCTACAGTCCAGTGTCCAATGTACCAGTGTGTGAATACAAAGAAAAGTCTTTATTGATAAATACATTATGATTAAGCATTATTACAGTTTGTTAGAGAATAAAAAGCTTCAGAGTCCGACATCTCCCCAACCCGGGGCCCTAGCCGCTAGCCTCAGCCTTCTTGCTGGGAGCCTTGGACAAGGTCTTGGAGGGTAACTCAGGCCTTTTGGTGTTCTCGGGGGTCTTCCTGACCCTAGGTGTGGGTTGTGCTTTGTGTCCCACGTCCTGGGAAGGAGTGGGCGCTTTGGTCTTCTGTACTGTCTCAGTGTGGGCCATGGCTGCCATCTTCCTTTTGGCGAGGGAAGCAGCAGTATTCTGAGCCTGTAGGAAAGCAAGCCCAGTGGAGGGAGACGGCTCAGCCAGCAGAATACACACCTCACAAGCACAAAGACACAAGCTTACTTCCCAGAGCCCCTCACCCAAGCCCAGGACTTGAGACACAGTGGGCAACAGGGACCTACTTACCTTGCTGGCCGAGGGCTTTGATTTCTCACACACACCTTTGGTTTTCCCATGGGCATCTGCTTCTGCAAGATGGAGGGAGTAGTGAGGGGCAAAGGGTCTACAGGCTCTAAAGTTCTCAACCTGGGTAGATCCCAGGTTGTCACCTGGACACCTGAAGGCTGTGTGACCCGGGCCAGCTGTTCTACCCTTAAGCCTCAGGTCCCAATTTGCAAGTCACACAAGATGTTCTCTTTACATAACATGGCAACATTAGGTCGATTGCCTACCTACCAATGGCGGTAGGTAGTTTAATGTTTAATATATACACATATATTATATACTATAATGTTTTATATATACGTATATGTATATCCCC
>NW_022196903.1:109151970-109160201 GCF_008632895.1 Mastomys coucha | reverse complement strand
CCCCAGGGTAGGGTTGTTTGAGACAGAGTCTCATGTGACCCAGGCTGATTTCTGAGCTTCCAGCCTCTCATCCCAGTGCTTAGGATTATGGGTGTGTACCAGCTTCCTTGATTATCTTAAACCATCATTCACAGCTTCCTGCCAGCACCCTCTCAGGTCTGCTCACTGCCCTAAAGTGAGCCTAGACTCCTCTTTGAAAAACCCGCTTGGATTTCTTCTGATCCCCCTGCAGGCAGACACACCCACTGGCAGCTCAACCCTTTTTGCTCATATGTATCTGAGATGCCTCCTCCAAGAAGCCTTCCCTGACCCTGTCTCAAGGCTCCTATGGGCTCTCCATTCCTTTATCCTGGTCTAACATTCAAGGTCCACTTCCTAGGGAGGGAAGCCCCTCCCATCCCACCCCGGTGGCTGCTGGGGATCCCCTATCCCTGCCACCCATTCACATACCTACCTTGTTTGCTCCCACTGTCTTTGACCTTCTGGCCTACGTTAGCAGTGAGAGGGGCCCCTGCAGCTTTGTCTGGTTTTAGAGGGGCCTTTCTGACCTCTAAAGGTTTCACCTTGATTTTCTTAGGCGGTATCTCCAATGTGGCAACTGAGCAAGGATAAGACTTCCTCTTCTGCCCTTTCTCCATCTTGGCCTTGCCAACTTGGTCTTTCTTCAGCAATCCAGATTTCTTGGGGCCTGTCTCCTTGGCACCTGCAGCTCCCCTGCCGGCTTTTGGGGCACAGGCTTTCTTTTGCTTGGGCTTGGGAACTAGCTAAAGACAGAGTATGAGGTTGGGGTGAGAATAGAAACTCTGGATAGCCCTTATACCCCACATAGCATGGCAAAGGGGCCATGCTCCCAACAACAGGGTTAAGAAGAGGAGAGAGAGCTGGGCGGTCATGGTGCACGCCTTTAATCCCAGCAGAGGCAGAGGCAGACAGATTTCTGAGTTCAAGGCCAGCCTGGTCTACAGAGTGAATTCCAGGATAGCCAGGATTATACGGAGAAACCCTGACTCGGGAAAAAAAAAAAAAAAAAAAGGGGGGGTGGGGGAGGGCTGGCAAGATGGCTCAGTGAGTAAGAGCACTGACTAGTCTTCCGAAGGTCCCGAGTTCAAATCCCAGCAACCACATGGTGGCTCACAACCATCCGTAATGAGATCTGATGCCCTCTTCTGGTGTGTCTGAAGTCAGCTACAGTGTCTTACGTATAATAATAAATAAATCTTTGGGCCAGAGCAAGCAAGGACTGAGCAAGCAGAGTTGACCAGAGTGAGTAGAAGTCCTAAATTCAATTCTCAACAACCAGATGAAGGCTCACAACTATCGGTACAGCTACAGTGTGTACTCATATACATAAAATAAATCTTTAAAAAAAAAAAAAAAGAGAGGAGAGAGGAGACACATCCACCCCTGTGGCTCTCATTGCATTTCACCTGGTGTTAGTCTCTTGTCTCCCTGAAGAACCCTGCTGCTCACTTCTAAGGATCTGTATGTGCCCTCTGCCTCTCACCCACTTAGCCTCAAGCCTCACTCTGCCCCTGCTCCCTGAAGTCCCACCTCTTCTTAATGTCTCTAAGAATACAGACTGAGAGGAGAGATAACTGATTTCCCAGCTTCCCACAGGCCTGTGCAACACTCTATTGAGACAACCCCACCCCATTCCAACAAGGCCCCAGTAGAGCCACCCTAGGCCCAGCAGAATCCCCCAGTATTGGGACTTCCTGAGATGGGCACCCCAGTAACCACCGGCACCACGTGAGGTTAGTAGAGGCTGCCCCACAGTGCCCCAGAAGCTGTGGGGCGGCGGCTACTTGGTGGACACAGGCAAGAAGCCACACACACAAACCCTGATACTGTGCAGCTCTCCACACCACACGCTATGGGTCAGCACAGGGCTGTGGAGATGTGGGCTGTGGTGAGAAGCAGCATGTGCTCAGGGTTTGATGTCTAAACCTTGAACCAAGGTTTCCCTCTCCTTGTCTGAAGCTCACTTTGAAGCTGCCAGTGGCACCCTTGGCCTTGGAGTTGGCAGGCCTGGTGAGGAGGCCTCGACGAACGCCAGTTTCCAGAGCCTGCTTCAGCAGGTACTTGAAGCGGGTGGTGTCCACCGTCGGGTACTTGTGTTGGATATAGACCTTGATGGCTATAACTGATGTGCCCTGGCGCTTCTCCCTGGCCTTTAGAGCCTCTAGCACCATGCGTAGCATCGTTGGGTTCCGTTGGCCTGCTTGGATTCTGCTGCAACTTGAACCTGTGGGATAGACAGAAGGGCATCACCCAGACTACCCTCTGCCCCAGTCAAGGCCTGCTTTGGTGGGGCAGAGCACACACTGAGAACCAACGCCCTGTGAGGCTCACTGGCTGCCCGTCTGCAAGCCTTACACAGCCTGCTGTCTCCTCAGGGCTCGCCAAGTTGCCTCCTTTTGAAGAATACTCTCTTGAAGCAGCAATCCTGGGTAGTGAGCTACCCAAGGGTATCTACAGCTGTAGCTATATTGTACTGGAAGAAGTAAATCGGGAAGCTCAGTGAGGCCCACGTTGGCTTCTCTTACATACCTCAAAGGCGGCACTAAAGACCCCGGGGACAAAAACACTGAGAAAGCAAGGCGTCTGCCAAACTCCACAGAGCTCTGTTCAGACTCAGAAGGCCTCAAAAGCCACCGCCCTGGGCATCCAGGCATGGTGGAGACATACATGTTACCCCAGGACTCCAGGTGCTGAGGCCGGAAGACTTATTCCCAGACCAGCCTGGGGCTGTAGAACAAGATGGTATCTCAAAAATAGGACATACACAAACTCAGAATCCAACTGGACAAAGAAATAACCCAATATTCATAGACGCTGGGAGGAAAAGGCAACACTCCCTGAAAACAGTTTTGTTTGGTTTTGTTTTTGTTTTGTACTGCTCATGACCCAACCCAAGGCTTTGTGCACGCATGCCAGGCAAGAGGTCCAGCACTGAACTGTATCCCAGGCCTGACAGCAATTTCTTATTTAAAGGTTCCTATCTTTGGAAATCAACCCTGGACTATTTCCAGCTGAAATGCTGGGCCTGGCGTGTGTCTGAGATAAGCCAGTGGGTAAAGCAAAAGCAGCCCCAGCTGAGGACGGCTGCGCGATGGGCACAGGGGAGGGACCCAGCTGCTCCCAGCCCGATTTCTTCTCAGTCTCCCGAAGGTTTCCTAACAAGATATTAGCATCGTCTGTGCGTCCTAGACTTTGTAGATGTGAAGTCTGTGTCCACAGCTGGAAAGAAGGTAGAAGTGAAACTCTCTGGGGAGCCAAGGGGTGAGGAGGGGGAGGGGAGGAGGGCTTGGAGGAATATGCTCACACTCAAATTACATTATATACTTGCTTGGAAAAGGCCTCATGCGCAGAGTAATAAATGTAAAAATGAAGGGAGCCTTACTTACTACGTAGCTCTCACTAGCCTGGATTTCACTCTGTAGACCAGTTCGGCCTTGAACTCAAGAGATCCTCCTGTCTCTGCCTCTCGAGTGTGAGCCATCATGCCAAGCCCAAAATGTTTGAAAGAAGCTTATTTGGGGAAAAAGAAAAGTAAAGACAGTCACATTCCTAGAAACATGCCCATCCCCAGAAGTGAAAATGCAAGCAAAGGCATGTGGAAGGTGAAGGAGCCTGGTGTTGCGCTTGCCTGAGGCCCTGGGCTCCATCCCTAGCCTCGCCAGCTTTTCTCCCCAACAGCCCAAATGCCTGTGACCATGCATGATACTCTCACACAATGGAATACTACCTGGCCATAAAGACTGAAGTGTAAGAGGCTACAACACGGAGTGCTTCTAAGTATAAACAAGCAAAAAAAAAAAAAAAAAAAAAAAAAAAAAAAAAAAACCAAAAAACCAGTCACAAAACCTTGTATGAAATGATGAGCCTACAGACACAGGTGGAGTAAGGCTGGGGAGTGATTGTTAATAGCACAGGTCAGCTTTTCTTCTCAGGAAATGACTCAATTCTGAAACAGATTGTGGCGCTGGACTCGCATGATGACATAGTAAAGGTCACTGCACGCTGAACTCGGGGGAGTGATGGGATATTTTGAGACAGGCTGTTACTTTTGAAAAGCAGCAAGAAAAAAAAGGAGGATTTGGGGAGAGAAGTGGGAAAACCTGTCAGCCACAAGTACGTGATTTAAACTCGGAGCGATGCTCTCAGAATTATTTGCAAAATTCAGACTCAAAAGTAAATTTTTAAGTAGAAAGAAAAAGCCCATAGGCGGGAGAGATGGTTCAGTGGTTAAGAGCACTGAGTGCTTTTCCAGAGGACCCGGGTTCAATTCCCATCACCCACATGGCAGTTCATAACTGAACTCCAGTTCTCTGTAATTCTAGTTCCATTGGGCCCAACACCCACAGACATACGTGCAGGCAAAACTCCAGTGCATGTAAAAGAAAAAAAAGAAAAGGCCATACGAAAACTACGAGCCACGAGCCTGAGTGAGTCCTATAGCAGGGCCACAGCAGCCTGTACCTGACTGAAGTCTTCATTGTGAGTCCTGAACCAGGAAATGGGCTCACCCAGCTTTATCCCCCTCCAGGACTGGGTCTCCTCTTCCAGTCTGAGTGGTGGGGACCAGCCTTTGCAGCTGCATGCACCTTCTCAGCTGTTAGCTCCAGGTTTCCAGGAACCGAGGCCTAAAAGCAGAATTCCACTCCCTTGCTTACCTGGCTTGTCAGCCCCAGGGAGCCCACATGGTCCAGTCGGTGATGTGTCCTTGGAGGGAAGAGAGGAGGAGGAGGAAACACTGGAGACACTCCCTGGAGCCATGGCACAGGCAGCAGCAGGCCAGGCCAATGCTCACTCAGCGGGCAGCCTCCAAACTTCCCTCCTTAAATACCTCCAATGGTATTTAACCAATGACCAACAGGCCTACCACCTGAGCGGCTGAAAGCCGCCAATCGGGCCTTGAGGGGAAGACTCACTTTGAACACAGCACCCACCTCAACCCTGTGGAACCTGAGACCATGGAAAAAGTCGGGAGGCAGAGTCACTCTGTCCTACCTAGCTAGTGGAGCTGGCATCTAATGGGAGACAACTGAGTTGGGGGGTGCTCACAAGGGCCCCCTAATCCCACAAGGGCAGGGGCCTACCTACCCTGTTTCAGACTATTGATAGCCTCAGTTTTCCACAAAGTAGCAAATGTGCCCAAGGGAGGAGGTGTTTGGAGGCAGCGGCCCCTCCTGAGCCAGGATGGCTCTCAGATCTCTTCCTTCTGTGTCTTTTTGATGTTTTAGATTATATTGCAGTTTGAGATGCCGGGTAAGGTGTACCAGGGTCTTTCTATGGCCTTGGCTGATGGCCACAGTCTTCAGTGTCCTTGGCATTCAAAGACATACTGGGACAGACATAAGTCACTGTTTTCCATCACACTACCCAACACTGGAACTGGCTAGGGTAAGAGAAACAGCCGGCTGCCCCACCAGGGCTATGACTTGGGAAGGGATCTCCCGAGCCTGGCCATTCTGCCTCTTTCCTAGGAAGGGCTGAGTCATCGAGATGAAAGACAGAAGTGACTTCTCAGTGAAACCACACAGGCCTGAGTAAATTACTCCATCGCTGTAAAACGCGCTACAGAATATATGACAGGGCCTGATAAAGACCCAGTGACTTGTTCTTGTTCCCACACTGGGGAAACTGAGGCAGGAGGCCAGGGCGTTTGAGGTTAGTCTATACTGCAAACCCCTGACTCAAAAAGAGTCACACCAAATAGAAACAAAACAGGGTGGATTACAACAAGCTGAATCTCTCTCCTGGCTGAACGTCAATATTTCTTATGAAATATGAGACAAAGCATTCCTCATCGTAACTGTCAAGGATGTATGGGAATCACACAGAGGATGGGAGAGCTGACAGGCCAGCCACCTTAGAGGCAACTCAACGTTTTATGGAGCAAAGATGAACTTGCTCCACGGCGCAGCCATCGGTCCCTGGGGAGAAACAGAGGAACTAACAAACAGGAACTTTGTCCCAGTGTCAGCAGAAATCCAGGGCAAACTAAAAACTTGTCAGGATAGAAACAGGCTAAGTCAATTGCTGCCTGTTCACAGCTTTGAGAATGACTCGGGCCTTCCTGCCTCCTGGAGGTTTGCTCAGGAATGCCGCACTTACAGTGATGCACTGCCTTGCAGGTCCCTGTCTCTTGAGCTCAGGACTCACACCAGTGTGGTAGCAGCAACTGCTTTAGGAAAGGTGGAGGTTGAGGATGCCTTACAGGAGATTTACAAGCTTCTCCCCTCTGTGTGTGATCCCTTTATTTCCTGGAATTTTCCCAGAGAACTCACCATCCATCATAGGGTCTGGTTTGAGAAAGGCTGTGGCCCTCAAAGTTCCTTGCAGTGAAACAGATCTCACTCCATTTCTAGAGTCTCCCATGGCTTCCTGTGGGGGAAAAGTTTGAGATCTTCCATCAGGCTCATGGTGCTTTCCTCTCTCTTGAATTCCATAATTCAACCACACTGCAGGTAGGACTCGGGGGTGTGGCTCAGTGGTTGAAGGAGGGCTTAGCAGCTCTGAAATTCTGGGTTCAGCTTTCAATACTAAACTTTTAAAAGCTCACCCCATATGACCTTTGAATTAGCTGTGTAGGGAACTATAGCTAATACTGGCATGTCACACTTTTGTGCTTCTGTGTCAAATGAATGTGCAGGTGGTCCAGAGTTCCCACCTATATCTATATGCACATTCAATGCGGCTTTATTGATCTCAGTCGCACATCTGTGGTAGCCTTGTGCTGTGAGCTACCACAGGAATGGTGCTATCATGATCCCATTGTCATGGGAGCAAGCCCTGGCTAGTCTGTTGGATGCTGCGACCCATCGTCCAGTCACTTGTTACCCAGTCAACAATCTGGGCATCAGCTAGTCCTTCACTTGACCATGGATGCTTGAAGCAGCCTAGCAGAGATGGTCCGAGCTGGATCCCAGTCAGCAGCATCACCTAGCTAGTCCCTGGAGCTGGAAGAAATGACATGTGGTTTGTTGTTTTAAACTGTAAATTCTGGGAGTGTTTGTCACACAGCACAAGGTTGCTACTACACCAGGCCTAGAAAGCCTTCTATCCCTCCCTACCTTCTCTGGAATATGTTAGATAAAGGTTTGCTCAGGAATGCCACAACACTGCCTTATAGGTCCCTGACTTTTGAGCTCTGTGGTAGATCAAGGCTGTCTCTGGCACCCAGCCCAACACTAGCACACAGTAGGCCTTCCAGACTTATTGTGGTGCTATGGCTCCAAGGAGTGAGCTGCAAATGCCCAGTGCTAGATGGAGAAGGAGCTATGGGAGGCGAAGAGGCAAACGGAAGCTGGCACACACGGGGGCCGCAATTTTGATCCATTTGTGGGGCGTTTCCAAGAACTGAGAAATGCAGAGACTCTGCGGTATAAACATTCCCACGAGCTTTGCTGAAACCCTGCTCCCAGGCTGTGCCAGGATCGAGTTTTGTGTTGGGAAGGGAGTTTGGGAAAAACTCAGAGATCTAAAAATTCTCGGAGGGGTTTGCCATTTGACAGGGAGATGATAGCAAGTTAGGGAGATGCCGGCAGAAGCGTGCCCTCTGTCAGCCTCCTGACTTCTCTGTGGGGCAGGAGGCGGGGGTGTTGCCTTCCTTCTGGAACCTTCTCCTCCCACTCTAGGACATGCTCCATTTTCAGAGATAAAGGTCCTGAACTCTGAGATGATCAGAGGATCTCTGCTTTGCAGCTCCTGTGCCATCAGGACATTGTGACATTGATTTCCTAATCAGTGCATGAGGGTAGAGTGAAATTGCAGCCACTGGCATGCCTGTATAAACTGTATAACTGATATTATACAATTGTATAGATCGGCATCTTCATCATTTTACACATGAAGAGGTTGAAATCCAGAAGTGTGGCTCACCCCACACTCAGACCCTAGGCTGCATCCCGGAAGCCCTCTGCTAAAGATAAGTGTGGTAATCCCCAATCAGCTAGTCCCTCTTGACGTCAGCCTTCCCTTCAGAACTTAAGTCGCCTGGCTGGTGAGGATCCAACTGTTGAAGTAGCCCCGGGGGAGCCAGACCCTGTCTCTTCTTTGACTTAGGGCCCATTTTGTGATCCAACAAGACTGCGGCAGCTCTAGTCACTATGATCACATTCCAGCCAACAAGGAAAGCAGAGGAAAGTGAAGGGCCCTTCTGGTCTCTGAAATTCACAGCGCAGAGTTGCATGCTTTTGAGCCATCGGCTAGAACTTCCTCTGCCC
>NW_022196903.1:109097268-109151940 GCF_008632895.1 Mastomys coucha | reverse complement strand
TCCAGCCACTGTTCCTCCTTTCCTGGGTCCTCATCAAGCTCATCTCTGCACCTGCCTCTCCTCCGCCAGGGCTACTGCTTGTGAACCCCAGCCTCATCCTGGGCAGGGAAGCTGCATGCACTGAACAGCTGCTGTCTGAAGTGCCATCCATACTAATGTCTTCTTGATCCTTCAGACACTATTTCTTAGGTTCTGGGTCACAAGTCCACACAGGGCACTAGCCCTGAGTTTGGGGGGTGATAGAAACTTTGGGAACAGTAGAAAAGTTTCCGAATGTACAAAGATCAAGAAGTAATTCAAGGGGAGGCAAGAGGGCCCATGTGGAAAGGCATCTGCTGGCAACCAGATGACCCAAGGTCCATCCCCGGGACCCCATGTGGCAGAAGGGAGCTGACTTCCAGAAGCTGCCCTCTGATGTCCACATCCACACCGTGGCATGCATGTGTTCCCTCTCCTCTGATAGGTGCAATAAACAAAATGTAACATAGTTTTTTTACATCAAAGTCAAACAATGAATCTGAGGTGCTTTGGGCAGTACTCACAGGTGTTAAATCATGTGACTTCACAAAGCCTTGGTTCTGCATATACTTGTGCCCTTTGGACTACACATGCCTTCCTACCACACAGTGCCAACAAACTGCCCAAACGACAGCTCAGATTCCAGACTATTGGATGTTGTGGACTACAGTATTTGGTTTGGTTGTACATACAAAGTTTTCTGTGTTTTTGGATTGTGATTGGATTGTGATTGGATTGGATTGAAGAGTTGAATTGTGGAAAACTTTCAATATTTTCTTACCATCACTCTCAGCATGTAAGGATTAAATTAGTATATTTTTGGGTTGTATCATGTTAGAAGGTTTGATCTTTAAAATTGCTGTTTGAATGGCTGACTTGGGTTTCAAATGTAAATCATTTGCTTCAGAGCTGGGGTGACATCTTAATTAGAATCATTTGCTGTGCAAGGAAGACCTGAGTCTGGGACCCCCGGCACTTGGAAAAGCTGAGTGTGACCCCATCTGTAAACTCAGCTTCTCCACTTTCATATGCACAGATGATAGCACCTCCATATGGACATGGACATACAGGCATATGCACATATGCATGCACACGCACATACCACACATACACACACACACACATTGTTCACTGAATTTTGGATTAGGATAATGAAACAATTTCCAACAATTTCTGAAATGGCCTAGACATACTTCTTCATGTTATACTATGTATTTATGCGAAGAGGCATTCTCGGCATCGGTGATTATAAAATCAGAATATCAACTCTAAAGAATGTTGTATATGCTGTGTCCTACACCATTAAATATTCAGCTAAGATCTATTCCTTGTGAAAAAGAAAGCAGCCCATCTCATTAGAATGCAAATTTATTTTCATCTTTAATCAATTGTAAAATTGCATATATATCAAAGGCTTATTTTACATTAGGTTTCTTTATGACTATGTGAAGGTGTGTGACTTGTGCTCCTATTTAATTCCCTATATATCTGGGGTCACACTCAATGTTCTCAGAGGTAAAGCGACCATGGGTGGAAACAAGCACAGAGATAAACCCTCCACCAACTATGATGGCTATCACTCTCAGCTCAGAGCCATGGCCTGTGTAGCCCAGGGACTTATCCTGGGACTGGCACTGTGTTTCTCTGGGGCACCTCAGGCTACCTGATGCCCCAGGTGTCTCTTTATTGGGGTGAAAGGCCTGTTTGACCTGTGATTGGCTGAGTGTATTGTATGCTCCACAAATGCAACTTGCTTGGGGCCTGGCAGGTAGCCCTGCGGGGACTCCAGATCCCAGCTCAGGTCTGGAGCTCTTCTGTCTACACTCAAGTGACTGCCATAGGAGACTGGCAAGAGCATTCTGGTTCTAGAGGGGTATTTTTCCTGGACAGGAGAAGGCAGGAGTAAAGGTGACACTCCACAGGACAAGTGAACTGGATGTGGAGGAGTGAGGTACGACAAGGCCAGGCAGCTAAAGTAGCCTACCAACAGCCACTCCTGGCCCATAAAGCATGAGAGACAACCAGAGGTGTGGCAGCCATGGAATACCCTTCATCATCCATGACACCCGGAGCCTTGTCTAGCACATGCCAGTCCCCACCCCTCAGGCTGGTCCTGATCTTGTTTTCCTGGTTTCTTTTGGGGAACACATTCTACAGACCCCTTAACTATGTGAAGTCAATTTTTATCTTGTAGTGTAGGAACACACGGCAAATGAGGAAGCCCTATATCCGACATAGTGGTTGGCTTAGAAGTGATCAGGTGACCCAGGTCTAGCTAATCAGAAGATGAATCTCCATCTCAGGCCTGTTGATTGACTTAGAGGTAATCAAGTGACTCAGCCCTGGCCAATCAAATGGATCTCTGTCTGAGACATGATGATTGGCTTAAGGAAAATCAGGTCACCTAGATCTGCCCAATAAAAATCTGACCTGTCACAACAATTATAAAGGGAAGGAAAGCCCCTTTCTGGAGGGATTTCTGGCCCTGGGACTGCTGCAGACAATTCTGCCACATCTGAGGATAGGCCTGTGAGTAAAGTCAACACAGAAGAGAGACACAAGGGTCACAGGTTTGAGCTTCCAATCTTGCCATCCTGAAGTGGAGGGGAGCAAGGCTTCATGTCTAAAAGCCAATAGACAGCCTCTGTTTCAGCAATTGGGGTGAATTTCTTGTTACTTGTGACCAAGTGAAACCCTCATCCCTCATGGATAGAGCTAGCAAAGAACCACTTGCTGTCACATGCCCTTGCCCAACATAGCACCAAAGGACTTTTATCCCAGACCCTGGCACCCTTTCCTCCTTGGAAGATGGTGTCACTCCTCATCTGAGACTCCATCCCATACTTTTGCTAAGTGGTGGTGTCCTGGTAAGGGCATTTCTGAGCCAAGGTCTAGAATACCAAAGTGTGCCAATGTCTTCAGCATGCCAGGAAGTAGGCTGGCCACATAAGTCCCTTAAGTCTCATATAATCCCCTCAAGGGCAAGTCTAAGCTTCTCTTTGCAGATACAGAGGCTTAGAGAGGTCACCATGTCTCTATACTGCTCAAGTTGGGTTTCCAAACTTGATGGAGCTGCTCTATCACATTTCCCAGGGACTCTGGACTGCTTGTCCCCACACAGTCTAGTCTTCCCTAGCTAGGGGTCAGGGAAGCTTCCCAGTTGCCATCCATTTTGAAAGAGCTTGAGAGCAACAGACTACTACTGCCACCAAGTGTAGGAGCTGAGCTTTTAATGCCTCTGTCCCCATGTAGAGTTAGGCCTGCTGAGGGCCCAGCTGTGGTTCTAAAGAGGAGGGATGCAGACTGAAGCTGCTCAATTCTGGCACCCCATAGTTCCTGTTGGCCTTAAAGCCAAACAGCATATCCAACAAGGGAGCTAGGAACTTGATCCATGAGCATCCTAAGGATGAGGCCTGGTCGGATCTTTCACTGTGTTTCTGAGCTCTTCAGAACAAGGGTGGCATCAAGGACTCAGCTGCTCCCTGAAGGTGGGCATATTGGCATGGCTTCTAAAACTCCATACTGTCCTGGAGCTGTTGCCACTTGGTTGCTGGTGTAGAAGAGCAAATGTATCCAGAAGCCAAGAGGAAGGGCTGGGTCTCCATAGGCCAAGTAGGCTGAGAGACATGAGGCAAGGTTTCCATACTGAAGGGAGGACCAGAGACCCCTCGTCTCCATGCTTTCTCCGTCTAAGGGCTGCAGCCCACATTGCCGTCAGTGTCATTTATCTCTGTAATACAGCTCTAGCCCTGCACAGGCCTGAGGCCAGGGTCATTTGCAAAAGCCTACTGAAGCTGGGGGAAATACCTTATCTGAGTGCTTCGGCCCTGCCCAATTCCCAAGCAGTCACTAACAAGCAGAGACCATTAGGATGGTTAATTAATTATATTAGTTGGTGTTACTTGTAACACAACTACCAGTTGTGCTCTTTATATACATAAACACACACACACACAAACACACATACACACATTCTCTCTGTGTGTCTCCCTCCTTCCCCCCTCCCCCCCATCTGTCTGTCTTTAAAGCAGCCACATTCTGTCAGGGCCCCGGATTTGAGAGATCCATCTGGGGTGGGAGTGGGGGACAGAGAAAACCAGGGCAGGTATGTAAAACTGCTTATAGATTCCAGCCAAGCATGACTGGATCTGCCAGGCTGGGCACCTGAGGACATCCATGTTCCCTTCCATTAATTCCTTCATTCATATATCCACTCATTCAGTCACTCATTCCTCCCTTCATCCAGCTAGCATTTATTAATCAGCTACTATGTGTTCCAGTCTGTCCTAGACACTTAGCCCTAAGCCGGGACACTTGTCATGTTCCTGAGAGACAAGCTGAGGGGAGGGGTACAGATCCCGCTGGCCCCCCGGGAATTGGGACTCCAGGTTGGGGGGTCTTGTCGGATGGATGTCCTTTGTCAGGCTGTCCCTGTTGAGTGGGGAGCCTCATTTTGGTTTTATGAATTCATTAAAAACAAAGAACAGAACACTGAGGGAGCCTGCATGACCTCATTCCAACGGGTGCTGCTCCTGGTGGGGGCTGTGGCTGGGGTGTGTGGGGACAGGAGACTCCTACAGTCAGCCACAGTCTCTGACTTAGGCTTAGGCTGGAGCCACCTGGCTGGTCTCCGTCTTGGAGGCAGTGGCAGAGGCGTCGTCATCTCCCAGTGGATTCTTGCCGCAGCAGAGCGTAGTGAGCATGCAGTTCCGGAACTGGAAGACAAGAGGCGCCAACCAGTCAGGACAGGCCCTCCCACTTGCCTAGCCTCAGCCTCACGTCCAACAGGTCCCCTCACTAAGTCTGGCTTCCTGGGGGACCTTGCTACATGCATGTTGCCCTTCAACCAGAGATGCCAGGATCACAGCACAAGGGGTTTTGTCAAATGACATTGCAAGTGCCCTGTGGATACGTAGGACCTTCTGTGAATGATCCCATCTAATCTGGGAGTTTGTGATTTGACTCTTCCTTATAAATAGGAAAACCCGAAGTCCAGATGGGGAGATACCTGACTCACCCAAGGTCACACAGCCTGAATGTGGCAGAACTAGAACTTGAACCCAGAGTCTAGGTCCAGAGACTACACCCTTTTTCTACAGAGCAACTGTGGCTTTTAACAGTGGGCTTAACCCTTGACTTCCCAGAACTAGCATTTTTAGCAATTTTTTCAGCTTTACAGTGAGACCATTCTATTCCCAGCCTTGGGACTACTTGATATTTTCTGGTTGCTTCTTGAGACAGATTCTCATGCAGCCCAGATTGGGCCCCAAATCACTGAATGGCCAAAGATAGCTTCGAATGTCTAATTGCCCTACTTCAGCATCCTGAATGCTTCGATAGAGCAGTCTTGGGGGGAAGAGGGACACACATCCACTATTTAGCCCAGGCTGATCTGGAGCTCAAGATCCTCCTGGCTCAGGATTAAGATTACAAACATGCGCTATTGCAGCTGGCTTCTAGTTGACTTCTAAAGGAAACTTCCAGAACCATTTGGTCAGCTATATCTCACAGGAGTGGATGGCAGATCATCCGGAGGACTTACTCCAAGAGATTGGGGAGCTGCCAGCCTGAGAGCTCATGGCTTGCCAGCAGTCTGAGTGGAATGCCTTCCCTGCCCCATCCTCCCCCTCCCATTCTCTCCCTCGTTCTCCTCACGCCCTGCCTCAGCACCTGCTTGTTCAACATGATGTAGATGACTGGGTTATAGATGGAAGAGCTCTTAGCAAAGAAAGCCGGCAGGGTCATGAAGATGGGGCCGAAGTTGGAGCCCTGGTGGGTGAAGATGTACATGGCCACACTCGCGTAGGGAAGCCAGCAGATCAGGAAGAAGATGACCATGATGATGACCATGCGGGTGACTTCTTTCTCCGCCTTCTGAGTGGTGGCCGACTCCTGTTGCTGAGCAGCGGCCTACAGGGGTACAGACCTGTGTCTAGCCCGTCGTGTCCATACATACCCTAGCACCCAGCTCTGGCTACCCAGCATGGGTCTGGGGTGGCCCCCCCCCCCCGCTCATACCTCCTTGACTGTGAAAACCAGCTGCCCATAGCAGAAGAAGATGACGATCATGGGGATGGTGAAGTGGACCACGAACATGTAGATGACGAAGGACTCATTGTTGACCTCAGGCTTGAGTGTGTAGTAGTCAATCCCGCATGAGCACTGCATGCCCTCAGGGATGTACCTGAGAGTCAGTGCAAGGGATGATAAAGCAGGAAGAAAGCACACGCCTAGCGGGATATAAGTGTAGGGTCCCTGGAGGCCTCCAAAGCGTGGCTATTACCTGCTGGTTCCATCACCTCATGAGACTTATCCATCTCCGCCCTTGGACAATTCTTAAGCTCCCTGCCACTTGACCACACAGCTCTCTTCCACCAGCCTGCTGCCCTTCGGTGGTTAAGTGAGTAGGCAGAGGATGCTGGGGAGGGGAGCTGAGGCCTTCCCTGTGAATGCTGCAGTTGGCGTATGTGGGTCTCTTAGTAACGGTAATGCTTCCTACAAGAAGGGTAGGCTCGCTGCTGGCATCAGAGCCTTGCGCAGCTTCTAGAAATGAGGCTGTTGTGATGATATCTGAGGATGATGACATTGGGCCACACTCAGAAACCTGAGTGTCCATTGGGTGTGTCTGTAGAGGCCTGCCAAGCCAGGTGTGTGAAGGTGAGGGAAAAGGCCAGTGAGGAGTGAGGGGCTCTGACTCAATGAGGAACTCTGGGTAGGTTCCTGGCATGGGGAGAACATGTGGCCAGAGAATGGAGATTCTCTGAGGCTCTGTGTACCTCATCGCCTGTCCAGGTGTCCAAACCACTGTCCCCCCCCCCCCCCCCCCCCACACACACACCCTCTCTTGTCTCATTTAGATATGGTGGCCTGGAGGCTGGATGGGACCCAGTTCCTGGGGCTACAATGTCACAATGCATGTTGGGAAGGCTCAGATTCTTCAGGTGCTAAGGTCCAAGGTCAGAGAGAGAGAGAGAGAGAGAGAGAGAGAGAGAGAGAGAGCTGCCCATGCCCAGAACTCAGCCAAAGAGGATTGTGGTTTGGCCCTGGCTTAGCCAAGGATTAGGGACTTGGCCAAGGTGAAGGGTTGGGATGCCCAGGGATCTCCTTGATATGGGGCTCAGAGATGGAATCAGACTCATTGGACCATTACAGTCCCTCTCTTCTCCCCTGCATTAGACCTTAGCCTGGGAAAGCCACCAGGATGGCTTTAGGGGGCAAGACCACGCTACATTACGCCTGGACCCAATCCGAAGGCTCTGTGTTCTGAATGGGAATGCCACGAAGACCTTGCCAGAGCCAATCCTCCGTGCCATTACCTGGACCAGCCAACGAGTGGGGGAGCAGCACAGGCCAACGCCATGACCCAGGTGAAGGCCACACCCATAATGGCATGATTCTCTCCGAAGCGGAAGTTGCTCATAGGCTTGCAGACCACCACGTAGCGCTCAATGGCCAGGACCACCAGGGACCATAGGGCAATTTCACCTGTAAGGCAATTAGGAGCCATCAGTCCTCCAGCTCTGACCTCATGCCAGAGAGAACAAGCACACGCAGATGAGACTTGAGCCAGGCCTTAGAGATGACAGGGAGTTTGAGCTGGGGTGAAGGGAGGGGATGAAGAACCCGCGTGCCAGAGGAAGCAGGCAAAGGAACAGAACTGAAGCTCTTCTGTTTGGTTAGAGCTTTAAGCTCACGAGAGACTGCCTCAGAGTGACTGGAGCTGTGGCTTAGGGCCACACCCTGGCTAGTGTTTTAGCAAGGGAAGATGGGTAAAGAGGGGCTCCAGACACTAGTCCACATGTTGCCCTCAGAAGCCCAGTATGGGGAAGGACCCCATAACAAACTTCTGAGTAACAGGAGTGCTACCAACAAGAATCCTGCATGGCAGGTGTGGCCTGGGCCTGACCCCACAGAGACAAGCTCACCAGCTTGGTACCCCAGCGTCTGTCCAGAGACTAGGGGTGTGATCACACAAGGTATCGGAGATGCCCAACAGTGCTACCAAGGCAGTACCCTGGACACAGGGAGATAAGACAGCACCTTTGGGACTCATGCAAGCTAGACCCACCTGTCACCCTACCTTTGGGCTTTGTTACACCCACTTCCGTTTTCTCCTACATCCACTAGAAATATCTCTGGGTCTCAGCCGGGAGACCCTGACTCTGGTCCTGGCTCTCTCATATCTCTAAATGTGATTTTTGCCTGTTCCCTACCTCAGTTTTCTCAGCTAATCAGGCTCCAGGGTTCCTTGAGATAGCCTCACCGATTTTCCAGTTGAGTGAGAGAAAATGTTTGGGAACACCTGGTGTAGCATAGTGGTCCATGCCTGCGATCACAGCACTTGAGAGGCTGAGGCAGGAGGATCACGAGTTCAAGTACATCCTCAGCTGCAGAACTTAAGGCCAGTCTGGACTGGACTATGTGAGACTGTGCCCCACTCCAAAGATAGAAAAAGAAAAGAAACGAATGAATCCTTTGAGATTCCGGGTGTATGAAACATGCACTCTGGTGGAAACTGACAGCACTGGCCAGGCAGTTAGATGTGTAGTCCACTGAGCCAATTCTTACCTGGACCAGGGACAGTCCTGAAGGACCTATGTGTCTTTTCTAGCTCACTCTTGGTGCTCGGTCTGTCTGCTCCAGCTCAGCTGCCTCAGAGGACACCCCCACACACTATGTCTCCCCAGTGTGTCCTTGGCCTCTCTGAACCCATGTTTCTTGCATTGCTCAAAATGAGATAGATGAACGCTCAGTGCCTGCTTTCAACAACAGCCTAGCTCAGGGTCACAGTGTTTGTCCATGAATAAGCTTTAGATGATAACAATTAAAGAGACCCATTAAGCTGCTACTCCCAAGCTGCAGACCCTCCCAAGCCGTTTCATGCCCCCTTGACTCCCATGCTATACCCCAGTCTCTCTGCTCATACCTCCAAGTGTGGCAAAGAAGCCCTCGAGGTTGCAGCCCGTGGGCCCAAAGACGAAGTAGCCATGCAGTGAGGTGTAGAGGGTGGTGGTGAACCCTCCGAAGACCATGAAGAGGTCAGCCACAGCCAAGTTGAGCAGGATGTAGTTGAGGGGTGTGCGCAGCTTCTTGTGCTGTACGGTGACGTACAGCGTGAGGAAGTTGATGGGGAAGCCCAGCACGATGAGCAAGAACATGTAAGCTGCCAGCATAGAGAACTGCCATGGTTCGGCCAGGTAGT
The DNA here is from genome assembly GCF_008632895.1 of Mastomys coucha. NCBI lineage: Eukaryota > Metazoa > Chordata > Mammalia > Rodentia > Muridae > Mastomys > Mastomys coucha. The sequence continues at coordinate 109,142,720 of NW_022196903.1, read as the reverse complement.
ACTGCGGCTGCTCAAAGGGGCTGCGCACCACGCCCGTGATGTTGGAGAAGGGCACATAAAAATTGGGACCCTCTGTGCCGTTCATGGCTGCGGCCCTCGAGGCTGCCCCTCCGGCTGTTCGTAGACAGAGACCAAGGCTGCCTGGCGAGCTCAGCCACCTATGGCTCCCACAGCGCAACTCCAGGCACTGACCCCCCCCAGACCCTTATAAAGTGACCTTCTCTCCCTAAGCCAGAGGCTGACTCAGCATCCGGGAGATATCATACTAATCCCACTGCAGCCACTAGGGCCTAATTGGCTTGCAGAGGGGCCAAGGTGACATCGGGTGGAGGCCCTTAGGTAAAGAAAGGGTGTCTCATCTTGTCTGTCCCAGAGTCCCCCAGGAGTTCCTCCCCTTGTCAGTCTGGTGGCCTCAGGCTGTGACTGGAATCTTTGGGCCCTAAGTTCACTTCTCTACATTGCTCCAGTTGACAATGTCTCCTCCTGAACTCACCTATCCCATCCCTTCCCAGGAGACCCCCGACTTATCCGGTCCCCAGGCCCTGACAATAGCTCACTTGACAGATCTGAGCTTTGTGTACAGTCGGCTCAGTCCATCACCTCCAGTCTCACCCCCCACCCCAGCCCAGCAGCTCGATAACTATTTGTTGCATTCAATTGGAATTTGCTCACTCACTTGTACATTAAACATTCATGAGCCAGCCACTTGGGAGATGGAGGAGGTGCCCATGGCCCTGCTCAGAGTGCTTCTAGCTTGAGCAAGACTCAGCAGAGGAGGAAACACATTCCAGTCCAGGGAGGGATGACCATGGGTTATGGAGATGGGATGGCCTGATGGGTGCAGCAGGACACCGTCCCTGCACGAGGGAACAGGCTGCCAGGTTATTCAGGTGAGCATGTGAGGCCTGGAGGCCATGATGAGGGGCGTAAGAAGTTCTGCCTTACCTAGAAGGCAATGGGCATACAGCTGGGTGAATCGCAGGGGCAGACAGAGATGGCCAGGCACCTGGGGCACTGAGGCTTCAGAGCTCTGTGTAGGCTGAGAGATGCCTACTGGCCTGCTGGGGATGCCAATCTGAGCAAGAGGTCCTGGACTAGGCTGGGTGTGTAAGGATGTGAGGCTGGCATCTCTACCACGTAACTGTGATACCCCCTGTGTAGGATGCTCCAGGGTGACTGTGGAACATCCACTGAGTCCCAGAGGAAGGATTTGATTCTGGGGGACCAAGGGAGACAAGAAAGCACTGGATGCAAGAAGCCAGCACCCTATGAGAAAGATGGTTCTGAGCAGTAGTTACCAGGGTAGACAGGGAATAAAAGAAAAGTCTCCACTGTATAGTTAGTTACACTGCATAGCCTTTCTGAGAAGGTAAGGTTGAGCAAAGAGCTGATGGTGGGAGAAAATGCCATGCCCCATGCCACATCGGTGTCCAGGCAGGACCAAGACCCTGGAGCCTAGGCACAGGCTGACCAGGGAAGGACTCCTCTCTGAGCCTTGTGGCCCTTAAGCACTCCCTTGCTTAGTCTCCTCACACTGCACCTGGGATTCCTAGATGTTTGCTTAGAAAAACATCCCTCTTCCATGCAGATGTCTTGTTTGAGAAAAGAAACACAGGGCAGGTATGTGTGTCAGGAGCTGGGAGTTGGCCTCTAGCAGTTTAAGGAGCTTGGCTTGGTGATTAAGACCAGCGTTAATGAGGTCAAGGTGGCGGTTCTGATTCTGACATGACCCTGGTGGTCACCCCCAGATCTACCCTGTCCCCTCCCCAGCTCAGCAGTGCCTCAGCAGCCTCTGCAGCCAGCTTGTGCTTGAGACAGCTGGGAAGCTTCATTCTGGTCTCCTCAGGGGCTTTGCCCATCGCCTAGGCTCTACTGTGAGCCTGCAGGGTGGACTGGGTATATAGCGGGTAAACACCTGCTGACCCAGTGGGAGAGTGGGAAAGCAAGGTCACCTCTGGGAGCACTGCCCCTCTCTAACTCGGGTAACAGAGGCAGTACCACAGGTAGAAAGCTGTCACTGAGCTGAGGGGACACTGGAGTCTGTACAGGGTGTTGGCTCAGTGAGACAAGCTGAGTGAATTAGGAGCGTTGCTAGAAGCTAACAGCTTATTGGCGCTGTGTATCTGCACTTACAGAGACTGAGGTGAGGCCTAGAGTCCGAGGTGGGTCATCAAGGTCACAGAATTAGCAACAGCCAGGGTTATAACCACACAGTTAATAGAATTCTATTGCCACCCCTCACCCCACCCCCATCAAGACATAGTTCTTAGGAGATGGCTGCCTGTCTGCCTCATCAGAGCCACAATTACTAGAGGACAGGGCCTGGAGTGAGTCCTATGGGCTCCGATGGGGCAGTGAGCACCCAAGGCAGATTCGACCCTGTGTCTGTCACCCCCGATACCCTGGAAGGCTCCACTTCCCACTCTGGGCCTCTGTTTGCTGGGTCTGGGGAGTCCGGGGCATCACAGCCTGTCCCTGCCAGTACAATCAAGGCGCCATGGCTCCTTTGCATGACTTGATATCCCATGTAGGCCCTGGGTCAGTGCAGTGGCACACCTTCCTGACCCCCTGCCTCTGCAGGCTGATAAAACTCATCACCTCAGTCCCTCTGCTTCTCCCTTCAGGTCTCCAAGAAGAGCCAACCCCACCACGCTCCACATCAGGATCCAGCCCCACATCAGGGCCCAGCCCCACTGCATATATTGTATATTAATTACGTCAACACCATCTAGACTATTTTGTTGTCCTCCTGATCCACACTCGTTTGTGTATCCAGAATGCCGGTCAGCAGAGCCTGCTTCTCTGTGTGTTCAGCTCTTGTCCATAGCAGCAGGTATTCAAGACACACTGTCCCTTTGGGCTAGGAACCCTCAGCAGAGGTGAAGTTAGCACAGTCTAGCTGAGGTGCAGTTCAAGTTCTCTTTAAGTCAGGGGCATTGGAAAGAGCAGTGCTACATAGGAGTGTGGTCAGTGAAGAACTGTGAGATGCTTGGATGCTGGGGCCCTGAGAAACTCTCTCTGAGGCTAGCTGCAGCCATGTTGGCCCTTCAGAAGAGGGGGGCAGTCTCGGGGCATTGCATGCAGGATTAGGGACTTAGTCACCTACGCTAATAGCTCTTAAGCCTCCGAAGGAAAAAGTGCTGCTGGGTCAGCAGACCCCTCCTTTCTCCTCACCTGTGGCTTAGTCCCCTTGGTTGTATCACCACAGCCTTGCTGAGGATGTCAAGAGACGTCACTCCTTTCCTTCCTCGACTAATGTTTGCTACACATACTCTTACTGTATTAAGTGCTGTGGCATCTCAGGGCAGCAGACAAACAAACAAGAGAGAAGCAGGCGATAGCTCCTAGCTGTGCCTGCCCTGCTCAGCCCTTGCCTTCAGTGTGGAAATGGAGCTAGCAGAGAGGCATAGCTGAGGAACACTAACTCTGAGGCAGAGATTGCAGGCTTTGGGCCTCAGCAGCCTTTCAAAGAACAATCTATGGAAAGTCCCACAGGAGCCTAGGTAGCCAGGAGGGCACCTGCAGACCTCAGACAGGTAGCTCCAGGGCCTTGTGGGCAGGCTGGCCAGCTGGCATTGAGGAGCCACCATGGGTGTCAAACATGGAAGGTGCAAAACTGCACCTATGCTCTTGAAGTCTGGTGAGGATCGGAGAGCAGATGGGTTAGAGCCTTGCCTGGTGGTGCCTCAATACCCCATTATCTCAGCCATGGAAACCCCAGGCCAGGGAAGAGGCCTAACAGGGGTGTCAAACCTCTGAGGCAGAGCATGGGGGAACAGGGCTCCTAGTTTCAGCAGCTATAGAGGGGAAGGTTAGGAAACAAAGACCCACAAGGACACTCCACTCACTGGTTGTGGCCCAGCCAGTCATCTCCCATCTTCCTCTTCCTTCCTGTGGACATGACTGTAGGTAGGTAGCATCAGGATGTAGGCCCTGCCTAGTCTTACCAAGCTGCTGCTCCAGCAGTCACCCCACCCTGGTCTCAGCCTCTTCCTGTCCTAACTCCCTTCAGTCAGGGTTGCTCCACTCAGAGATTCTGCCTATAGCTGAGAATGTGGTCTTCAAGCTGAAGAAGGGCCTTGTGTGCAGAGTGCGCTGGCCTGAGTCCAGGGAGGGAAGAGAGCAGAACATGGTGCACAATGGTCTGCAAATGGGTGTGGGTCCAACTTTGGTTCAGCATGTATGGTTTGTTCAACAATGCAGTCACTGAGCCTCAGTTTCACTATCTGTAAAAGGGTACCTCAGACCGGACATGATGATTCAGCAGCAGATATTGGAGCTATGGCCAAGTTTAGCCTCAGGGCCTTGGCTCCCAGCAGGAGTCACCTGAGTTTTTGTGACATGTGCAGAGAGGATGGGACGTACGCTGGCATCTCAGACAGCCCCCCGCCTCCAGCCAGAGACCATCTGATCTGTCACTGTGATTGACGCCTGTTGGGTAGTTGGCACTGTTTCCTCCCTCGCCCCACTTTTTCCCAGCCATATGCAAATGATTTCAGTTCAAGGCACGCGCTAATGGAAATCCTAACACATTAATAAATGTTTAGTGGGAGAGAGAGCATGCATGATCATAAGCAATTAGACACTCGACGGAGGAGTTGTGTTGGCACAACTGTCTGGCTCCCTCCTTCATTCCCCCCATCATCTCCACAGAGGCAGAGGGGGTGGGGAGGGCCTGGACCTTGCCTAGCTCTCTCTTTCATCTCCACAGAGGCAGAGGAAGCCTGGAAGGGCCTGGACCTTGCCTGGCCTCTGCCACTCACTCCGCCCTCATCTCTTCATCCCAGCAATGTGCACGCTACCACCAGCCTCACACAGGGGTCTTCAGCATGGCTCCATCTCCCTGCTTCTGCCTGTTAAGATAGTGGGGGAGGGATGGTGTATGCTGTCTGTCCCTGGGCAGGTGGCATGCAGGAGGACTCTAGGGATTACAGGTTGAGGTGCTCTCCTCATGGCTAGAGTCCTGGCACCCGCTGCTCTTCCAGTCGTAACCAACACAGGGGCTATGGCCGAACAGTAGTGCCTGTGGGTTCTCCTTCCAAATTCTGCCTAAGACCCACAGCATTCTGGATCCCAACTGGAGCCCCCATGCTTCATGCCCTGGAGAAAAGGAAAGGGGCCACAAGGCTGAGTGCCCAGTGGGAACACTCCCGGGGCACCAAGGACACAACTGTCAAGATGGATCCTCATTAAACCAAAATAAATAAACAACAACAAAAACCCCCACGCCCCTGCCCCGTCCCACGGTGCCGTTTGATTAGATTACATTTTAAGAGCACGAGAAAGCAATGTTCCTTTCGGATCAAATTAGAAACAGGTGCACTTTTGCATAAGGAAATTAAGTTGCAGACAATATGAGGATTTGCTAAAACGCAGACACTGATGAAAACGAGTAGCCCTTTTATTTGTCGTTATTGAGGCAATCTGTTGGCAAAGTGTGCACGGTAACGGTCTGACGGATCTACGGACTCCAGCAGGCTGCTATGAACACATGAGCCCTTCTAAAAGTAACAGATTTTTTTTTCTTAGAAAATATATGTGCGTGCGTTCTCTTTCCCGTCTCCTGGTGCTATTTACAAGGAATGAAATGCCATAAATAGGAAATCTGTGGCTACACAAGGCAAGGCCCCTCCCCAACATACAAACTTCATCTGGGCAGGAGACGTGTTCTGACGGTTTAATTCTTTCTCTCCAACAGCCTGGGGACAGCAAGGAGACCATGGGAGCAGGTGGTCCCAGAGGCCATCACTGCTCATGGGCCAGTGTCATCGATGCGCCTTCGGCAATAAGGGCAGCAGGCATGCTGGAGCACGAGCAGCTCATAGTCCTCTGAATGGAACATCTGAGGAGAGACAGCCATGACACAGGGAGGCAGAGCCAGGTGCCCCTCAAGCCCTGAGCTTGGGCTGGGACATGCTGCCCCGAGGGGAAACAGCTAAGGAGTGAGTTGCAGCAGCAACCAAAGACCCAAGGCCTGGAGGGCAGGTACAGCATCCCTCACTCAGGTGAGTGCAAAGCAGGAACCAGCTAAGGTCCACTGCAAAGCTGGGCAGATCCAAGTGAGAGGGCGGGCTGTGGACAGCTCACAATTCTCCTATACCCAGCTTCCCAAGGGAGATACGGAGAATGGAGGAGCAGGAGAGACCACCTGAGTGGAGGAGCAGGAGAGACCACCTGAGTGGAGGGGCAGGGTACCTGAAAGCAGGAGGGGCACATGGTGATGGAGGCATCGGGCAACAGCGAGCGGAAATACTGCCACTGCAGCGGCGGGGGCCAGCGCTTGATGAGAACATCCCTTCGGCTCATGGAGCGTAGCACTGACCGGTTCACCACCACAGGCACAAACTCAGAGCTACCTTGCTGTGAGGGGTGGGGGTGTACATGGGTGTTACCCCCTTGGCCTGATCCCGGGATCCTTGGTGGGCCAAGGGACAGACACTACCACCTCTTAATTCCAGACACCCCCAACAGTGGCATGCTCCCTGGCAGCACTGAAGTGGCTTCAGAGCCAACCAGTCATTACAGAAAGCGATCTTCTCTTTCTCACTGCTGTATCTGAGGTAGTGCCTAACACTGCCACCCTAACTGAGGATCCCTGTGTGCCTGGGAAAAGCACTGCTTGCATCCCACCAGGCCTCACAGCACGTTCTACTCTTGAGGCATTGTCTTACCTCAAAGCTCAGCTTGGCTGTAAATGGGTCATCTTCTCCTGCGGAGTCCATGGTCTCGTCCAGCCTCAATGTCTGGGAGTCTGGAGGGTTCTGGTCAAGGATGGAGCTGCAAGTCCAGTGAGTTACAGGTGCCAACAACCCTCCAGCCCCACCTTGACTCACAGACTTGGGGAGAGTAGCACAGTGCCTTGGAGAGGCCTCGAGGTGGAAAGAGGTAGGGGCTATCCTCTACTCACACCATGGCTCACAGCAAGTGTCCATCCAGGGGTCCTTAGTGGGTGGAGACCATAGGCCTAGAGCTGCCACTTTGAGAAACTCAGCAGTCATAGCCATGAAGTGAAGGGCAAGAACCACACAGAACCCAGTCCTATCAGCCTTCCCTCTGCCCAGTGGTGATGGAGCTGGCTGAAGCATAGTCCTCATGCAGGTATTAGGTGGGTGTGGCCAATTGTCCATCAAGGACCCCGAGTATTGAAATACCTACCGCCTATCCTAGAGCCTCAGCCACATTACTGGTGTCCACCTCTGTACCTGCTGTGGAGCTGGGATGAACTACCCAAGGAAAGCAGAGCCAAGGGGGTGTAGAGGCCTCAGGACAGTGGGGTGGGCACCTGGGAGCTTCATACTCCATTTCCTCAGTCTGAGTACTGATTGCTGCCACTGCATGCAAAAGCTACCTGAGCAGAAAGCATGACAGGGCCCTCAGGAGCAGGGTAGGGAGGTCTCACAGGAAGATGAAGCTGCCACTCTCCTTGTGGCTGCAGGCTCTGGCCAGCTCTCTGCCCACCTCTGATGTTGGTCCTTGCTGTGTGGGGACCTCCCCAGCCTTTCTTGATCTTATCCTTTTGTCCCTGCCTGCTGTCACAGCCCATGCTTCATTCCCTCCCTGCCTCTCCAACCCCGCCTGGCCCAAGCCAAGAGCATAGGATACTGTTGCTAGAGGTCTCCCTCCATTTGCCCTCCCTCTTGTGTCTTGGGGCCTCCAGATCAATGAGGGCGACAGCTTCTTCGTCAGTGATCCCCTCTTCTAGGTAGAATTCCACCAGGTGCAGCACCTCTGGGGGGACAGGGAGGGGCTGGGGGATGGCTTCAGGGGAGCTTTGAGACTGTCACTCACACCAGGCAGTATGTGAGCAGGTACAGCCAGAGCATGTCCCCTTTCCTAAGCAGCCTCTACACAGGCAAGGGGCACAGTGCACATGGGAGGACAGGTCCTCAGCAGCCCCTCCCCACAGTGGCTGGTTTGAAAGAGGTTGGCCAGGACTGCTTCCTCAGCCTCTCAGACTGAACAACACAGCCCAGCTGAGAGTTGGGCTTCTGCTTGGGAACATGCTGGGCCTTGCCTCTGTGGATTCTAACAGCAACTCTGCATCTAAGGCATGGTGGCATCACCTTCTGCACAATGCCACATGTCTGTAAAGCAGTGGGATAGCTCACCATAGGAAGAGGCGGAGAAGATGAAGGGCTGGCGGCAGTTGATACAGACGTTGCCAAGGTTGTTCAGCAGTGGGTTGTTGGTAGAACAGCGGTAGCACAAGGGTACCAGCTCCTATAGAACAAGGTCATGTCTGCCCAGGCTGAACCAGAAGTGTGAGCACCTCCACCTCCTCCCAGGGCCAAAGACTGCATGCTGTGGGGAGGCTGGCCAACCGAGGGCTACTCCTGAGGCTCACTAGCCCAGACACCTCCTCCAAGCCAGGCCTCAGCAGGACGCAATCTTCACAGGAACAACTGTCTCCACTGTCAATTCCTGCCACTCACCAGGTTCTAGGCACTGTGTCAGGCACATCATTTATGCTGCACAAGTACCTCCTATCAACTGTGGGGAAGGGTTTATACATGCCCAGCTGACAGAGCACTGAAAGCCTAAGGCATAGCTAGGAAAAATAGACCTGGGATCTGAACCAGTCTATCCCAGGGGAGCCAAGAACACAGCAGCCAGCTTCCAACAGAACCCAGACTAGGTTCAAAGGCATGCCCTTACCTCACTGTCATGGAAGGGCTTGGAGCGGATGGTCAGGGTGCCCAGCTCAATGGACTTCTGGATCCTGGCAGGGATCTGCAGACCCCGTAGCTTGTCATAGGCATGTCGGGCCAGCTTGTAAGCACCCAGAGCCTTGCTCTGCTTGGCCAGTGTGAAGAGTGTATTCCTGCCATTGGCAAGGTTAAGGACAAAAGAGGTATGACCCGGAACCAACACTACCCACCCCTGGGCTAGAAAGCACTTTGTGTCAGTAGTACTTCTGTGTTTCTTTTGGACAGCACCAGGGGAGGCTCAGCACCCAAGTTCACCAACCTGTAAATCAACAGAACTTTTGGGACAAGTTTGACTCAGGGACCATGGGTAGCAGGGATGGCTATAGGGTTCTTTGGTGAGCTTGACCTGCCAGTGAAAGGTGTTATCACAGTCAAGGCCATTTGTTTGGGATGTTTGTCCAGAAGAATAAATAATGGGTCTGGTCCATCCAGGAAATGAGTTCTTAATGGTGAGCTGGGGGTGTTTTTCTGGGGCGGGCTCCTACAGGAGGCAGGCAGGCCAGCCAGATGAGAACAGGGAAATGAAATTACTTTCAGGCTTGTGAAATGTTGGACTCTTTCTCCTCTGTGCTTCTGAGCCTTCTATAGCTCTCACTGGCAGAGGAGAAGTAGACTCACAGGACTCGAAGTACCCCACATAGGAGCTGGGCTTGTCTACCCCCACCTCAGGGGGCCTCTCTATACCACCCACCCTGTCTACAGTCTTCTCTGCTGTGCCTGACTAGACCCAGCCTTACCTCCATCTTACTTTTGGGTACAGGGTACATATCTCTGAAACAGGTCTTGCCTCTTGTCAACCCTACTAGATAACAGCTTTGTCATCTTGGCTGGCATGGTCCCAAATCCACAGGGCTTCCTGGTCTCAGTCCCACCCTCCTTTGTGGGTTCTGGGAGGCCTGGGACAAGGTGCTGGTCAGAACTGCAGGCCAGGCGCAGCTAGACAACCCTGAAAGCCAAGCTCCCCTTGGCACTGGCTGCTCAGCTGCCCAGCTGAGCCTCTTCCCACTCCCCAGTGGCTGCTGAGAGAGGGAGCTTCTGCCAGTAAAGTGCTCTGTGGAGAACTGGGGCCATTAGACCGAGGGCAGGGAGGGAGAGTGGGGGAGGATACACTTTGGAGATGCCCAAGGGGGTGGTCTTGGTCAGGCTGTGCAGCAAGAACTTGGAGATGTTGAAAAGGGTTTCAGGGAGATCAAAGCTGAATGGCTCCTCCTGTAGCAAAATAACAGGTATAACACTCCCCATGAGAAGGAGTGGGCGCACACTGAGTACCTATTACATGCTGGCCATCACAGCTGGCCCCACTGGCTTTAAATACAGGCTTGTGGACAATTACTTTCAGTCACATTGTACCAGAGAGGAACGTGATGCCCTGGTAAAGGACAGCCCATTAGCCAAAGACTAGAGCAGAGCGGAGATTCAAACCCAGAGCTGACCCCTCAACCCTGAAGAATGTGCTTCTCGGCTACAGTGTCCCTGGGGATGCTCTACTTCCTGAGCTCAAGGCCTTTATGGGAATGAGGATATGACCTAGTGGGGAGCTTAACTCCTTCCTGCAGGACATAGCAGGTCTCTTCTTTATTCTTCAACAGCTACTGAAGCAAAATGTGCCACCAAATGCACACAGTGCCCAGGCTGGCCCAAGTTCTCACAGCTCTCCATGACCACTGGCCATGAACAGACCTGCCCTTGGAGGCGGCCAGCAGAACAGTCCACCCATCAGGGAAGGCCTGTGCATGGTGAAGGCCTATTTTGAGGGAGTCTAACATTGCAGTCCAGCTGCAAGTGCAAACCACACTTCAGATGTTGACAGGCTAGCTAGCTCCCCTCCCACTGGAAGCTCTCCCTAAAGTTTTAGTCAGGACCTCCATAGCAGTCACCAGGATAGGCCCTTCTGAGGCCCAAAGCTGAGAGAAGAGACTTTCTACTTTGGTTCAGAGGCTAGTGACTTCTCCTAAATTCCTAATGGCCAGTGACTTCTCCTAAATTCCTAATTATATTTCTTCCTGTCTTTTGTTGTTGTTATTGTTGTTGTTGTTTTTAACCTCCTTTTTGTTTTTGAGAAAAGGTCTTTAGCTTAGGTTGGCTTTAATCTCTTTAGGTAGCCAGGATGATCATCCTGCCTCCACCTCCTGAGTGCTGGGACTCCGGTGGGCTACCTTGCTGGTTTACTCATTTACATTTCTACAGCTTCTGTTGGCTCCAGGAATTGAGAGAAACCTGAGGCTCATGCTCAGGGGTGTGAGCTGGAAGAGTCCAGGACTAGGTAAACAATAGTCCAGATCACCAGCCTTCTCTAGGGAAGAAGCCGGGAGCCTCAGGAAGAATCTGTTTCTCTCCGCCTTAGGACGGCTCCCACTTGGCCCCAATGCCAACTCCCCAACTATGCTGGCCTACAGGCCTCTGCCAGACCACAGCCTGCCTGCCACAAATCCTTTCCCCTCCCCTTCTTCACTTGTGCCCTTCTTTGGTGAAGGGATCACCTCCTCTCAAAGAAGCCACCTCAAAGCTTTTCCCATGAAGGCTGCCCTGCTTACCATAGGAGACGGAGTTCCTTGTGGCAGGGACTATGTCTTGCTTACCTTGTGTCCCAGGCCCCATCACAGGGACTGTCACACACAGGTTGGTTGGGGAAATAGCCCAAGAAAGCAGCTTTGGCCTGGATGCCAGCCTGGGTCTGATGGGTGGCCCCCTAGCTCAGTACCACGTGCATCAGGAACAGAGCTCAGCTGCTAGCTGAGGAGATCCCTGCACGGACACAGTGAGCAGGGAGAAGCAGAGAGCTGGGAATCAGGAGCCCAGGGCTAGGCACTCAAGGCAGCTCATCACAACAGCCTAGGCTGGACCGCCTCCAACACCAGCGCCCATCTTCATAGCTTCTCAGCTGTTTGAGACAAGGGGCCTAAATGACAGACAGGTCTGCTTAAGCCCACAGATGCTGCTGGCAAAAAGATGTTACCAGGGCTGAGGATAGACCCAAGTGGGACCTAATGTTTCCCAGAGACTTGGACAGAGAGAATACAGACAAGGAGCAGGACACTCAGGGACAACAGGGCCTCTGAGAGTTGACACTGGACTGAGGTAAGGGGTCTCCTATAGAAGCTGCTATGGAACCTCTACCTGAGGTATAAGGGGACCAGAGTCATATTCCAGAGTGAATGTACTGGGCCTCTGAGATACCCCAGCTACCATCTCCATTCCATAGAGATGGAGACTAAGTACAGAAATGTGGGATTTCCCAAGTCACACATCCCAGTGGGACACGAGGCGTCCAGAGAGAGCTTGTGAAACCACTCTCCAGAGGCTGAGAGCACAGGCTCCAATCAGTAGAGACTCAAGCCCAGGCTCTGCCACTTACTAATAGGCCCCATGGGTCAGTGGGACACTATGGTTTTTTTTCTGAGTGGCACCATGGCCTTCCTTATCTGCAGATGTACTTATCTCATAGTGTGGCTGAAGAATTCAATTAGTTCACATGACAAAGCCTGCAACATAGAGCAGGAACTTGCTAATGGGGGCAGAGGACACTGGTGTAGCCCAGTTTGTTGCCACAGGCTAAGTTCACAGTGTGGGTCAATCAAGACTGGAGGGCTGAGGAGACACAGGGTGAGGTAGAAGGTAACTCATTTAACGAGGCCTTATCAAGAGAATCGTGGAATGGGCTGGGCAGTAAAATGGCACACATCTTTAATCTTAGCGCTAGGGAGGCAGAGGCAGACACATCTCTGTGAGTTTGAGGCCAGTCTGGTTCTAAAACAGCTAGGGTTGTTACACAGAAAAACCCTGTCTCAAAACAAATAAGCAAACAACAACAATAAAAACAGAAACAAAACAAACAGCAGGGAATGATCTTAACTACTTGTCTGTCTTTGGAGATCAGCCAGCCCTCTTGTTTTATAGAGGAGACTGGGGGCCGGAGACAGAGCTTGTGCCTTGCTGATTTAGAGAGGCATCAAATACTGAACTTGAAACTGGAAAGGCTCAGCCCTGTACTGTAGTTCGGAGCCCCAAGGTTTGCTTCATGTCACAAAAAAAAAAAAAAAAAAGTGTCAGGTGAGGGAGCAGCACCTCCCTTCCCGAGGAGGGCGGGGCTCCTGGGTGGCTCCTCACACAGCCCATCTCTCTGAGGCCCTGGCTGAGCATGTGACACTGAAGGTGCCACACCAGTCTCCTTGCCACCTTACCGTGTATCGGTGAATGGTTTGATAGCCATGGTACAGCTCAGCCAAGTGCTGGAAGTGGTGAAACTTGTCAAGCATCGCATCCTTCTGGGCAGGATCTACTATGAGGGAGGAGGGAGGAGCACAGGAGGAAAAAGTGTGTCAAATGGTATCGCTTCTTCCTATGCTGCTCAGAGGGGCCAAGAGAGCTGCGATGGACAAGGAGTAGTCCATCCTGGATGATAAGTCTTAGCTGGGCAGAGCTCCTGGCCAGGAAACACCTAGGGATAGATCCCTCCCAGCTCTGTCCACCAGGTCAGCACCCGTCATATCCTGCAGTGGAAGAGGGCTACAGCCCAGACACACCAATGGAGCCTGGTGGGATGGGCAGATGGCATCTTCACTGGCTCTCTGTGCTCAAGTTGCACCTTGGTTTGTCAGCTATTTATCTGAGATGCACATCAATGGCCAGGACAGAAAAACCCCACCTGGCACCTGGGCCTGACAGCTGTGACTCATGGCAGAGCAGCAGCTCAGGAACACACTGTCACCCTGCACACTCTGCATCCAGTGTGCTTCCACTACTGCACACAGCCTTGGGTACATCTACTTCCTTCTGTCTACTTCAGAACTCTTCAGGGGATCATGGGAAGCCACATGAATGAAAGCAAGTCTGAAACTGTCCTCCTGCCTGGGATGAGGGAGATTCTGGAGTGAGTTATTGTAAGGTGATCTCTTCATCTTTTCATTTAATTAAAAAAAAAATTTTTTTTAAGCCAGGGCTCACTGGGCCCAGCTCCAGGCTCCCAGGTAGCAAGAGAAGGAGATGTTCTGAATTAGCAATGCAGGGTGGGACCTCCTACCCAGAAGACAGACTGCCAGCAAGTCCTACTTACAGGCAAACTTGAAAGAGATGACAGGCCAGATTGTGCCATTGTAAGGCAGGCTTGGGGACAAAACACTCAATAAACAAGCCCAGTGCTTTAATGAAACAGCCCTGCTCTTCTCATTTTATCTGATGCCAAAGAAGGGCCAGGGAAGAGGCCAGCCGGCTGTCGCTCACTCACCTTGAGCCATGTCGAGGCACTGCATGGACAGCATCCAGTAATAATAGGCAGCGTCGTTAAACCTGCTCTCCACCACAGCATTGTGTGTGAGCTGCTCCAGCACCCGAACTGCTTCTCCCTGCCTCCCGGCCTTGTGGAAGGCTAAGGGCCATGAAAGCATATGCATGTCATAGGGAGTCAGCATGGAGCAGGGAGACTGTGCAAGGCTTACATGAGACTGCTCGAGAGGGAGGCAGGCCACTCATGAGAGCATCTGTGATGCCTCGTTGCTGAGATGTGCCTCTCAGGCCGTGGGCTATAAATAACCAAGGCTACATCCTGAAATAAGCACAGGGAGATACACTCCTTTTGGCTGGGAAATGGCAACCTACTTTAGCAAGGCACAGCACAGAGGAAACCTGAAGCACCAAAGCCTAGCACTGCGCACAGGGAACTTGACTCCACTCCACTCCAGACTGACACTTTATAACTCCTGGGTAGCACTAGCACGTCCCATGATACTGTGGAGCTTGGTGGTTTACAAAATACCTTCACTATTAATTATACATTAAATCCTCAGGAAAAAATTCTAAAAATGGAGAATGAACTCCCACCCCGCTTTAAATGAGAATGATGGGCTTTACCAGGTAGAGACTAAACATTATGCCCAAGGTCAAAGAACAGAAGCCAACCCAGTACTGAACCCATCTTAAGCTGAGTGCTTTCAGATACCAACCTTGAAAGATCTGGCTCAGCTTGCAAAACCAGACATTTATAAAAACAAGCAAAGAATTTCTCAATCATGCCTATGTCTAACAGAAATTCCTGGGCCCCTCACTACCATGTGGCCAACTTCTGGGGACCCTGGGGCTGCCAGAAGACTCAGGGCTCTGACACCGGACTACGTGTGAGCATCTGAATGACCCACATCTTCAACCTGCAGAGAAGGAAAGGTCTGGCCTTGCTTCATTCTCATCTTCTATCTCTTGTCTGAGTACCAAGTTACTATGGCGATGGATTCTTGGAAGGGCGACACAGACAGATGGATAGGTTGATGTGTTTTGCCCAAACATGCAGACACTTCAGCAACTGGGTGCTCTGTAAATGCTGAGGCGGTAGAGAACGCGCTGTCCTTCACAGGGGCTTTTAACCAAGGAGCTCCAACAGGGGACATTTGTTCTACAGTGTGTCAGGAGGTGGTAACTGCTACCATATACAAGTGTAAATGAGATGCTATGGAATACGACCCACCCACTTCAATTAGGAGACTTTCTAAACAGGCAGTAAGAATTAGGCTCCCAGTTGGACAGATCTGATTCAATTCCGGCTCTGCTGCTGGCTAGCTTCACGCAGCACATGTAGCCCCTGCATCTCTGCAGGGCTGTTGGCAAGATTCAAGGTTATGCAGGTTAAGTGCCCAGCCAGCACCCGCCACTGCGAGGGCGGTCACATCACTAACTGATGATGAACGTTATCAGTTAATGTGCCATACCTGCCTTGGCTTCTTTTTCAGATGCCGTCACACCCTGTGTACGGCTCATTTCACCAACAGAAGCACCAAGGGGCAGAGAGGCTGCTTGGCTTGCCTGAGTCAGAAACAAAGCCCATTTCTTTTTCAGTGGAGGAAAATGAAGGTGAGACTATGTTAGACAGCAAGGGCTGTCCTCTCACTTTGTCCTGACAATGTATGCCCTGGCTCAAGTAACATCTCTGCAGCTTCCCAGCTAGAGGACTACAGGCAAATTCCTTTATCTCCTTCAACATTAGTTTCCTCATTGGCAAAACGTAAATAACTGTGGTGCCCATGCCAGAAGGCATCCTGGAGATTAAAGGGAAAGCACAGGTACAGTTATTTTGCAAGGTTAATAGGGACCTGGAACAAGTCATGCAATGGGCCCAGGGGGCGTGGCCTCAATGTCCCCTGTCCTTGTCCTAAAGTCTTTCACCAGGAAACACATCATGAGCCAGGATGAAGGTACCTGTCCTGGGACCTGCTGAGGAAGGAGCCAGGCAGCCTCTGTACCATGTCGCGGTAACCCTCCCCACCCCTTTACGCAGTGTGCTCTGTGTGGCCTACCTTTCTGGGCTTCCTCAAAGCGGTCATTCTCTGCCAGCCATTGTGCATAGGGCACATAGATGTCATCCTTGAACTCAGGGTGCTTCTCACCTAAAGCAAAGGCCTAGAAGGAGGAGTTGAGGCATTCTTAATGAAGCGGCCCCCTGCAATCCCTGAAGATGTGGCACTTGGCTGAATCTGTTAGGGATGTCATATTTTGCCAGCCTGACAACTCAGAGAGGGAGAGTGTCTCCCCCTCCAACCACCCCCAGCAACACAAAAACAAACCAGCTCTTTGAAAACAAAAGGCAATTAACAGCAATATGCAACCGACTGGATTCAATAACAACACAGTCTGTTTCTGGACTACAGAAGCAGCACAAAATCGGAAACATTTTATTTTGAGGGTTTGCGTGGGTTCCTGTAGCATGGCAAACAGATTTCTTTTAATTGTAGGCGACACCTAAGGAAACAGGATTGACAGTATCATCATCACTACTTACTAGCTGTCAGGGAGGACTGAGGACAGTGTTGCATGGGACTCAGTGACTGCTTGATTAAAGCCCTAAACCACCTGCCAGGCCAGGAGAGTGGCAGACAAGGCATGGGAGGGTCTAAGCATGCTAACTGCCACAGCTGGATAACCTGTACCTTGAGAAGCCATGACTGCTTCTAACCTAGCCTGTTTTTCTTGTCAGTGACCTGTCACCTCAGGAAGTGGAGCCACTTGGAGGGCAAACAGGAGCCAGGCTGCTTTTACTTAGGTACTGCCTTGCTGCATCTCTGTAAGAAGACTGTCATGGCAGGTAGACATCACTAATTCTCTTCAGGTAACACTCTCTCCAGGGCACAAGCACAGATGGGCTCTGCCCTAGCTGCATAGCCAGCCTTGGCTCCAGGACAGTGGTCTCTCTGATTTGCCTGGCTGACTCTTCTCTCTGGTCCTCTCACACAGCAGTCAAGACTGGTAAGAGGACAAGGACACGGAGCAGCTGCCCTAGAAACAGCTCTGGTAGCTTGTATCTGAACAATATGGTTGGCATTTTCTGCCAAAATGCCACGCAGGTTTTTATGCCATACTGGTGTATCCCTTCTTCAGAGGTGAGCCTGAGGCTGCGGTGCTGGCCAGAGACAGCTCAGACCAGCAGCAGGTGCTAGAGCTATCATGCTGACACATTTCTGGTGCCTGTCATGGGGCTGGCCTAGAGCTGGCAGCCTGTATCAGTTTTTCTGAATGAATGAAGGAACAAATGGGAAGTTTGGTGAAAAGGCCCTTCAAGATATTTTGGCTCAGAGACTTTGAGGCAAAATCTGATTGCCAGGCAATGGCCCTCCGTCATGAGGGCAGCTTCTCTCCATCCTAGCTCCCATCTGCTCATTTTCCTGTGGCCAGGGGCTCAAGCAGAGTCCCAATGCAGCAAGTGTACTCTCTCTCACCTCATCCCAGCGCTTGGTGTCCACATACAGCTGCACCAGAGACTTCAGGTCTCCGATCTTCAGGTAGGTCTCCGCAGCATAGCCAGGACTGTCCAGCTTCTTAAAGTAGCAAGCACACATTAGCAGAGGCTCCCGCTCGGCCTTGTCCAGCTTCCGAGCAATGTCTATCAACCTGGAGAGGTGGGAGGACAGCTGTGAGGCCCTGGTACTCTCAAGGGCAGGCTCTGTGCCAGTTCATTCTGCATATGCTATGGCCCTGGGAGGGGTTCCACAGGCAGACACGGAAAGAATGGATGCACCATCCATGGCAGAGCCAAGAGTGACTACAACTGGGGACACTGCCTGTGCCACACACCCCTTACACCAGTTACAAAGCCTGTAAAGGTCAGTAAGACCTGGGATCCCCTCCAGATACTCAGATGGACTCGTGAGATTCTGTATCATCTTTCTCACCCTCCCACCATCCCAAAAGGTGAGATGACTTGAGTTTGAGTCTACGTAACGGTGGCCCAAGACCCCACAGCAGGAAGGGCCAGAGTGCTTGTTCCAGCGCCATCAGGAATTCCCACAGGAAAGTAGAGGCTGGGGCATGAGGCTGCCTCAGTGACTGACAGTCTAGAGGAAGTGACAAATGTGAAGCCTGTCCTAGGCCAGAAGCCCTGGCAGTGTCCTCACTCCAGGGCAGGTCCCCAAGGCCTAGTCATTCAAATCTCCCTACTGCTCGTTGGTACACTGCTGGATTCAATGTGTATCTAGCCAGCCCAGGGCTTGGAGTAAAGCAGTTCTCTCAGGGTGAGGACTTTACCCAGCCTGCTTTATGTGAGAACAGAAGAGGCTGTAACAGATCTGAATCTCAGACAGGCGGGCTCAGGGAGGCCTGTCAGTCTGCACTTAGAATAATAATGGCACCTAAAAATAACACTGCTTAGCAGAAAAAGGGCCTGTTTTTAGGGAAAGGTAGCATGGGTAGTCCTCCAGAGCCTAAGAGCTCTACCCACCAAGCTGACATTCCAGGGGAGAGGCACCTGTAACAGCCAGAAGAGGGACCCAACAGACTTAATGTCTCTTCCTTGAACTTGCTAAGTGTCCCCAGGGGAACTTAATACATAGCACTTGCAAATGAAAGTAACATGAAAAACTAGTGGGAAGAGTGGAGACCTTAGCACCGCCCCTTTCTGTAGAGAGAATTCTTGGGGCATAATCTAAGATCTAAGCCAGTGTCTTTCTGATACTATTCCTAAACAAGGGAAGATTGTGGGTAGGTTAGCCACTAAGGTCCCTCTGTGAGGGCTGGAGAGATGACTCAGCAGTTAAGGGCACTGACTAGTCTTCCGAAGGTCCTGAGTTCAAATCCCAGAAACCACATGGTGGCTCACAACCACCCATAATGAGATCTGATGCCCTCTTCTGGTACATCTGAAGACAGATACAGTGTACTTATTTATAATAATGAATAAATCTTTAAAAAAAAAAGGTCCCTTGGTGAGGGGCCCACACACTTCTCCTCTTCCCCAGGGCCTGAGGACCACACAGTTGCCTCCTAAATAGCCAGGGGCCTTTATTGTACAAGCTCCTTCACCTCAGTTGCCCCTTGCACAGTCTCACCTGGATGATGGATCCAGTCTCACCTGGATGCCAAGTCCTAAGACGGAACCATCATGTGGCCTGTCCCCTCCTCCATTCTTTTGTATCTAGCTTCCACTCCTGTTCCAGCTCCTCCACGCTCCCTTGGGACTGCAAGCCATCACCGTCCCTGCTGGCCTACTGTGTCCCCTGCCTATACTTTTCTCCCTTCTGCCTCTACCTAAAGGTTCAGCAAGGCCACTTCATGGAAGGACTCAAGAGAAGATGCCATGGTTCCTCCCTGAGAGTTGGCGTCCCTGATGGACTGAGGTCTCTTCCTGTGTTCCTTTGGTACTCTCATGCTGTGTTAGGGGCACTGAAACCACCCATGTCAGTCTAAAGCTTAGCCCTACCACACCCCAGACGCTCGGTCCTCGAGGACACATCAGTCCCCTTGAGGCCTGATTTCCTCATTTGCCAGATGAATGTAGAGATACTGATCTGGAGGCACAAGGAATAATCAGAATCCTGTAAGATCAACAGTGCCTGAGGGGCATCTGTGTGTTCCCGAGGTCCCTACCACCCCTTCACATACTCCTCAAAGGCAGTGCTCCCTGGGTCAAGTTCTTCATCTCCCAGAGAACCTACTCAGTTTCATGTTTGGTGCAGATATTTAGAGAAAGCATTTTTTTCTTGTCAGTCAAAAACTCAAGAGTTAATACACTGCCAAGTGTTGCCAGGCAAGGGCTGAAACCTACATGTCAACCCAGCCATGGCTGCCACTGATCTCTATGGCCTTGGCATGCTCCCCTGCTGAGATGTACATCTCTACGGCAGCTTTGGGCTCATTGATGTTTCTGGCCCAGTCGGCCTGCTTGGTGATGAGCATCTTTGTTTCTTTAGGGTCTCCAGATCCAAGGAAATCCTGAGGAAGCACAACAAACAAAACCATTCCGGATTAGGACTTCCTGTGCCAGCATTACGTCAGCTCCAGAAAGCAGAGTAGGGAAGGGCTTCACTTGGCTGTGCACAGGAGCAGGATGCATGAGAGCCAGGCTCTGTGTGACTGTGTGCGGGTTAGTCCCAGGTGTCCAGGAAGGGAGTGTGCATGGGCCATCCAACAGTGCTTCTGGGGCCCAGGGACATGTCAAGGACTGTGCTCTCCATGTCTCCTTCCCTTCACACTTGTTCTAAACACCTCACAGACTCTGCAGAGGAGGGGCTGGGAGCGGTTAATTTGTGACCTCCACACAGTTGGACAGCAACATGACTGGCTGTGAAGTTACAAATACTAATCCTATAATCACCAGTCACACTGAGATAACACCAGATGCCCCAGACTGGTGCTGAGCACATGTTTCTATACTTAAGCACACACACACACACACACACACACACACACACACACACACACACACACACAGATACAGAGCTCTGGGGTTGGTCCCTCGTGCCCTCCTTCGCTGTCATACTGAAGTGCTCTCCTCATCTCTTTTTCTCAGACACTCTATAGCCTGAACTTAGTCTGTTGGCTTTGCCCCTAAGATCTACCTATGACAGACAGCTGACAAAACACTCTTTGGCTCATTCCCCCTGCCCCTCATCCCTTTTTTTTTTTTTTAAGCAGGGTCTCACTGTGTTGCTCTGGTTGGCCTGGAACTCAGAGAGCTCTGCCTGTCTCAGCCTCCCAGTGCTGCCCAGTGGTTCATTTCTTAGCTGAGTGACATCAGATCTTGTCTTGAGGTCAGATCTGCAGAGGCATGAAGGGATGGCAGGAGCCACGATGAAGGAAATTGTCCTTTCTGAGGTTCAGGGATCGGGCAGCCCCAGTGACGGGGTGCTGCTGAGGTCACAAGTACCCTCTCTAAGTTACCACCGAAGTGCAGCAGAGACAGCGTCAGAATGTTAGCACTCTTCAGGACAGAGCTGCCACTGCTGAAGCTGCCTCAGGGCTGACACTTTTCAAGGTGGGGCTTTTCAAAATGGGGAACTGAGAGACATAAAGCACAGATCTGCACTGCTAGTGAGAAGCGGTTTGTCTTAGGAGAATGTACCCTACAGAGAGTGCTCTGTGTCAACCTCACTAACTATAAAAAAAAGCACTCCTTTCCTTGAGATTAACACTCATTTGTCAGGAAAGTGCAGTCAATGCATGCAGAAACCCACTTGAACAATTAGCTCATTTCTTTTTCCATTTGCTTTCAGGGTAATTATGTAGCCCCTAAAACCATATATTAGATTGGTCTAAGACAACCAAATAATTCAGGAAGGGGAGGAAGGGCATCTTTTACCTGCTACAGAACAAATAAAGACAGGGTCGCTTACAGCTGTCCTCTGCCTCCCCTTGGGGCACACAGAGAAGAGCACACTGAGGACACCTAGCTTGGCCTATTACAGACACACTTCCCTTTTGGCACTTATGATGGCGTCAACTCTTCATACACACAAAGTTTTCCTACTCAGCTGCATGAGAGAGCAACAGAGACAGGCATTGTAAAAGCATAGAAATGTCCTTCAAAGGGACTTTGGCAAATGAGTGCTCAGTGAGATAACAGAGGGAAAAGGCCAAAAGCTAGGGGGCCACAATGTGAGGCACCTCCCCAAGGGGACCATGTGGGCACACAGCTCACTGGGACAGGAGGCACACCTCCTCCATTCCAGCAGCCAATGCAGCGGCTGTGATTTAACTCAAGCTGAGTCTAAAGAGTTCTTTCAAAGCTCAACCAAGTGGGTTTTCACAGTCGTTTTGGTTCTCTAAAGCCAATTTACACGTTATCTGGGGCCACAGAAAAGACTCTGTCCTGGAGTAGACAGAAAGAGGCCGTGCTGAGTGATGAATGAGACTGAACAGGGTTCTCATGCTCGGTGCTCCTGATAAGGACACACTATACAAGAGTTAAGAGCATTATAATCCCTTTATCACCACATAAACATGTCACTTGTCCGGAAAGCATACAATTTATTTGTACGTGGGAATGTAATTTAAAAATTTTCCAAAAACCAGATTGAATCTTGGGAAGCAATTTCAAGTAAACAAAAACATGCCATGTTAATAAGCACTGTATCTCCCACCCCCAACATAATGTGTATGTGTGCACACATTTCCCAAAAGCAGACTACCAAGCCAGGGTGGTGTGTGTGTGTATGTGTGTGTATGTGTGTGTGTGTGTGTATGTGTGTGTGTGCAGGCTTGAGTTGGAACCAACATACTGGGAATTGTGATCAAAAATTAAAATCAAAACAAGCCCAGAGTATTTACCTTCATGGAGAGCCACACCAGATGGAGTGTATGAACAGGCTGCACTGCTGGGTAGGAGGCCACGGGTGCAGGAAGTGCAGGTGAACCATGAAAGGAGCCAAAGGGGGCGGAGGGGGTGGCCAGGAGAGGTCTAAAGGCATTCATCCTGGAGTCATACCTGGCCCTCCCACTTTCCTAATTTATTTATTTATTTATTTATTTATTTATTTATTTATTTATTTATTTGTGTGTGTGTGTGTGTGTGTGTGCGCGCACACACACACACACACACACACGTGCGCAGTGCATGAAGTACTGGGACTGAACCCAGGGTACCTATTCTCTTGCCAAGGCACATTCTTAGATGTGGACTTGTAATTTAATTCAGTCACACTCCTCATCTTTTTTCGTATTTTATTTTATTTTATTTGAAGGATCTCTCTGTGTGGCCCTGACTGTCCTGGAACTCACTCTGTAGGCAAGCCTGACCTTGAACTCACATAGATCTGCCTGCTTTGCCTCCTGAGTGCTGAGACTGAAGGCATGCGCCATCATGCCTGGCTACCCCTCACTACAGCATAGCACGTTAGGGTTTTATACATTGTTCTATACGATTCTAGGAACCACATGGAGCTCTAGCTCTGCTATGCTCTGAGGAAGAAGCAGAGGTTTGGTTATGTGAGTCTTTACCCACTGGTGACGTGTGGGTTCCATAATCACACTTTACTCTGAATACCAAGCAGCATTTTCAGCTGTATCACACCAGTGGTCCACCAGCAGCTCTGAGAGCTTAGTCTCAGAACAAGCAGGGCTGGCTATGGTGCCTAAATTCTCCCCCTAGATCTGACCCTTTTAAGTGGAAAGAGCATTTCCTGTAATGCTGGATGCGTATGGGTGGGAACATGGAGGAGGCTAAGGAAGCCTGAAGCCCAGATCTGAGGTGTGAAGGGGAGGGACCAGGAGAAGCCCAGGGGTTCATCCTTATATGAAGGAGCCACAGGATCTAACAGATGGGTAGGAAAAGACCAACTGTGGTTAGGCACAGACACAGACAAGAATGGGGAAGCTGTCCTACTCAGGACTTGTAAGACATTGAATGGCTGTGGCTAGGCTTTAAGGCCTACAAGGGATTTTGAGGGCCTCAAAGCCCCTTTGTGAAGAGCCTCACTGTTTCACACCTAGGTTTAAGTCTTGCTGGAGGCTGAGCTGTTGATACCTGGAGAACTCTGGCTCTTTAGTGGGTCTCAGTATGTCTAGGAAGCTCCTTCAAGTGTCTAGAGTACTAGGGACTAACCTTGAGGGGCCACCCTTCCTGAATAACCTCCCTCATAAGGGAGCCACTCCACCTGCCAGGCTCAGTAAGGCACTCTGCACTCAAGCTGCTCAGAGCAGGCTCTCTGGAGAGTGCAGGCTTTAGGGATTCACAGCATCCTGCCTTGTAGGATCAGCTTGCCACTTAGGATACTAAAACTTAGTGGTTCCTGACCCAGGAGGAGAGTCTATGAGAGAGGGAGTCTATGGAGACTTCCCTAAGCCCTCAGTACCAGGTGACAGCTTCATGCTGGCATGCTCAAAGCCCACACAGCTGCTCCTGACAGGTACTCTGAATATGCTGTCCCTCTAACATCCAGCTTCAGGTCCCATTTATTAATCTGCCCTTTTCCTGAGGTCATCCTCATTTTATTTTATTTTATTAACTAATTTATTTACTATTTACTTTTGACTTTTTAAAACAGGGTTTCTTGTGTATTCCTAGCTGTCCTGGAACTCACTCTGTAGACTGGGTGGGCCTCAAACTCACAGAGATCTACCTGCTTCTGCCTCTTGAGGCTGGGATTAGAGGTGTGCATCACCATCACCCAGACTCATCCCCATTTTCTGTCTCTATCATTTCTTGGATACATGACCTAAGCCACTGCAGGTCAGCACCTTGGGAACTGCTGGTGGCAGGCTGGGCCCAGGACATGGTGGGTTACCTTGGCATACTCAAACATGCAGAGGTCAGTATACATGTCGAGGGCAAGGTTCTCATGCCCACTCCTCTTGTACAGTTTGGCAGCTTCATGGAACTTCCCCTGGTAGGAAAACACATCTGCCAGAAACAGGTCATTGTTGGTCTCTCCCCTCTTCTTCCTCTCCTGGAAAAATTAGAAGCACAGGAAATGGCCTCCACAGCCACGGCAGGAAGCAGCCTGCACAAAGGCTAGCTGCTGCTATTTCGAGTCTTCCTACTGGAGCCTACACTTGGCTCCTGGGCTGCTATGTCTCTCACCTATGTTTCTATTGGGAATACTCAACAACAAAAGCAGATTTTTTTTCCAGACCACTGAAGATCAAACAAGAGGCAAACCTTTGTTTGCTCAGTGGAAATTCCACAGGACTGTTTTCCTATATGCTTGCCCAAGACAACCAATGGATAACTCAAACAGTGTGCACTGTCAAGGTTTGGGGCAGCCCCTGCATTCTTGACATCTCCAAAAGCCCCCGGCACCTGGGTGGCAGAGCTGTGACCCAGAGTGATGACAAACAAGGACTAAATCTGGGATTTTCAACCAAGATGGAAGCCATAAACCAGGATCACAGATCTGACTATGCTCCTGTTTCTAAGAGTTGAGGGGATATTCTGGGTGCTGGCTGGTTTTATGTCAACTTGACACAAGCTCCTCAATTGAGAAAATAACCCCACCAGATTGGCCTGTGGGTAAGCTTGTGGTGTGCTCTCTTGACTGATGTGGGGAAGTCCAACTCACTGTGGGTGGTGCTACCCCAGGGCTGGTACTCCTGGGTGCTATAAGAAAGCAAGCTGACTCAGCAAGTCTAAGGAGCAAGCCAGTGAGCTGGACTCCTTCATGGAGTCTTTGTTTCTGCTCCTATCTCCAGATTCCTCCCCGACTTTCTTCACTGATGGGTTGTGATATAGAAATTTAAGCTAAAGTAAATTCTTTCCTTTCCAAGTTGCTTTTGGTTAGGGTGTTTTATCACAGCAACAGAAACTCTAAGACACTGTGTGCACTAATGTCCACTTCATACAGGAGAATTATACTGCTTTGTGATCCAAGCATCACCAAGCATTGCAGAAAAGAAAGATAAGATACAAATCAGGTACTGTCAAGGTCAAACAAAGCTCCCTCTTCATAACCCATGCATGATTCCACATTCTAAAGCACAGTTCCTAACACACACCTGGCGTGCACATATATGTGTACATGTAAGTGCATGCACACAGAAGCACCCCCACTTCCTCCTGTGTTAGTCTAAAGCTCCAGTATTTGTAAACACTTGCCAGCACTCAGCCCCTCAGCCCCAGCAGTTGCCGTTTGCTTGTTTTCTATCAAGTACATCACACTGGAGGAAGATGAGACATGGAATCAAACTTCTCGACAAGCTGGTAGAAGTTTCAGCAGCTGGAGACAACATGCCTCACCAGTGACAGAAATAATTTTTAAACCTTGACAGAGTGCAGGCTAATCAAGCAAGTAAGCTGACATCTAAAACGTATGAGTGAATTAAACTCTTGTGAGATAGGTGTCAGTTAGTGGGGAATGTGGGCCACAAAAGAACACGTTTGTAAAGGACTGTCAATATGGATAGATTATTCTGCCACCAGTATGCTATATCCCAGGTATTCAACAGGAACCCACGGAGCCACACAGCTCCCTGGTTAATGCTGGCTACCCAGAATCCAGAAGCTGAGGCCTCAGAACAGTCACAAGAGATCAGCTGAGGGCTCTCTGATTTTCCCCAGAGATAGTTCCTTAAGCACACTTCTCAGCTCACAGATCATAAGCAAAGGTAGACCTTTTGAACTAAGACATGACAAGTGATAAGTGTCAGCTTCCTCTCTGGCCAGTTGAAGCATAGACCCCCTATCATGTGCAAAGAAAAGTGATGTTCTGTAGCTTTGGATGAAGATTCCAAGGGCCCCAATGGCTAACACCAAACATCATCCCTGAGAACCAGCAACATGAGACAATGGCACCCAACTAGCCCTTGCTTACCTGTGTGGGAAGAGACTGACAACCAGTCATCTGCTAGGTAGAGGGCACAGGGAAGGCTCACAAGGCAAAAGTGGCAAAGCTTAGGGAAAGCAGGGGAAGTGTCCCCTGAGGGTTTGAACATGAGGATGTGCCCCATCCTCTCCTAACTTTCCTTTCTCCCCCACTGAACAGGGCTGACAATACCACCTGGCTCATCACACGAAGGCCCTTATATTTGTTGAACATACTTGGTAACACATGAACAGGCTCAATGAACAGCAGCTACCATACTGTAGTCTCCCTCTGCTGCCCCCTGCCCTCGCCCACCCCACATAGGGCTGAGGCCTACGATAAGCATTCACTCTGCTGAACTGAGTTAGAGGGGCAAGACACTTGCAATTTCTTCACTGCTTCCATCTGTGAGCTCCAATATGTCTCACATTCTCTTAGCCTCACAATAAATCTGTTCGGGAGAAAGAAATATGTATGCCTTTTTTACAGACAGTCAGACAGCACTGAGATACACAGAAATTAAAAATAGTGTCTTCCATCACCCACAAACGGTGCAGTCAGACCAGATTCTTTAGCCTCCCGCAGGCCTTCTGGGCAGGAAGATGCCTTAGGGGGCCATGTTGGGAACATTTGGGAAAGGCATTATTTACTGGTAGATTACTTGCGTCCAGGAGAATGGCAACAGCTATTCATTCCAGAGGGGTATACTGAGTTCTAAGAGTCTGACTCTGTCTTACAGAAGTACCACAGAAGGACAGACCCCCATCATGGACTTTTGCAACAAAGATTCTCTGTGTAGACCAGGCTGACCAGGCTGAGCCACCTGTCTCTGGCTCAGGAGTATTAGAATGAAAGGCGATCATCACCATTGCCTAGCGTATAGATCCCATCTTAGGAACAAGGAACCAAAGCTTAGAGAGACCCAAACCTTCTGCTTCATTCAACTACCAAGTAGCTAATTGGCCTCTATGGGCACTCTGTCCCCAGAAGAGACTACAGGGCCTGTGTCCCCCTATCCTCAGGGTTACTGGCCACTGCATCCTGTGACAGAAGGTACTTTCACCAGTTACCTCAATACTGCTGATCAATTCTAGGTATCGAAGGTCCTGGACTCTGGTGAAGGCCTATGGGAAAGAAATAAGAATAGTCAGCTGCCTTCTTGTTCTCCTCAGGCTGATGGGGGTGGGATACACTAAGCTCTAGAGAGCCAGCAAGCAGGTGGGGGAAGCTCGATTCATCATTGTGTGCTTGGGAGGTGTGCCACCCGGAGAGGCTCAGCCTGTCTTCATCTCAAGGATTAGTCCATACAAAGAACTGTAAAGAAGTCCTGGGAGCATCAATCATTTTGGGATTAGGTAAAACAGAACTATGATCCTGTCGTCTACAGTGGAACCCCTTGCCAGACACTGTTCATAATGGAAAGGCAAGCCAGGCTGATTCCAGTCAATGGCATCTGCAGAGTAGGCAAGACACAGAGACAAGAGCCTGCACGCTTCTCTCCCTTTGACTTGGATGGGTAGCAGTAGACAGCCCTGCTAACTCAACGGTGCTACACACAGGGCACACAATCTCCTGGCCTCTAGAAAGTAAACTTGCATGTTAATCCTGAATGCTCATCCTCTACTTGGCCCCCAGTAGGGGTAGAGACTTCTGATGGTGGATTTCTAGAAAGCTGAGAGGGTCAGGCAGGCTGCTGCCCGTGAAGTGCCTTTTGCTGCTCTTGGGTACCACGAGGGACTTAAGGGAACTGAATCTCTTGTGCTCTGCTGGCAACATCTACACCCAACTGTGCTTTCTGTGTTGTCCATGTGAAATGGACTGACACATGCCCAGAGCAGCAGCTTCTGAGCCATTATGGTTTAGAATGCACAACAGCCCTTGGCCACTGCTAGGCACCCTCTAAGCTATGGGAGAGGAGAATGGGAGAAAATGATCAAGTCATCCAGTTTCTGGCTGCCTCACAGATGGCCGCAGGGTGATTTCATCCTACCCTACAGGGCCAGGATCTATTCAAAGACTGAGGACACAGGAATTTCACTTGGCCTCTGTCCTCTTCCCTAGTTCAGGGGTTCACAGTGGAAAGGGGAAGCTTGGCAGATTAAACAGAGAGCTAAATGTCCCTGAGCCAAGAGCTACACAAGTATGAGGCAGATAGCTAGGGAGGACACTTCCTGTCTGAGCACGAGCATGAGCAGTGGCAGACAGCAGGATTAGGCAAAGCACTGCCCAGGAGGGACCTGGCAAGTGGCTTTCTTTCTGAAACAGGGACGGACTATGTTGCCTAGGCTGACCTTGAGTGTCTGTGCTCAAGGGATCTTCCTGCCTCAGCCTGCTAAAAAGCTGGGGTGACAGGCACATTGCATGGTATCCCGTCCTTGGCTTTTCTTGAGGAACTGGTAAAGGGTCAATCAGGCAGTGTGGACAAGAGTAAAAGCTGCCTTCCTGATTTGTGTCTCTTGAGCCATGTACAGAAGCAGGTCCCTGGTAATGGGCAGGGTAGGAACAAAAGACTCAGGTCTCAGCTCACAGGACTGGGAGCTATTTCCTTCCTATGAATGGGCTTCAGCAACCTTCTCTGTGGTCAGGCAAGCAGTGACACCTCTCCAAGGGTCTTTCTGGTTCTGAGCACTGGATTCTTGAATTTGATAAGTCTGTCACTGACATCCTTCAACCCTGATATACGCAGAGTCAGGTGCTATTCGGAGTGGTCAGTCACAAGACTGTGAATAACGTCCACAGAGAGAAGTGGGGAGCAGGGAACAGATGCGGCTGGCAGCTAAGCAGCTCTCCTGTGCCATCTAGTGGGGGTACCCTTCTAGGCCAGGCCCCTCTCTCCACAAGTCTGAGTCCTGAATGACTGACACCCAGCAGAGAGGAAAGCCAAGGATTCAGAATCAAAACAAAACATAAGTCAAGGTCTAAGTTCAAAGCTCTATGACTTTTCTAAATATCATGCTATCCACGAGAAATATACACACAGTTTTCATTTGTCAAGTAAAATGACTAAAGAAAAAAAAAAAAAAGAAATACCATTCTAACAAAGAACCCAGTGTGTCTATTCTCAAGTGTTCTGGGATGCAAGGTGGGGTATGAAATGAATAGAAGATTATATCCCAGTTTCAGTTCCCTTTATCTGGACATGTGCTCAGTGACTCACAGAGGCCACGTGCTCTATCACAGGGCGACACTAACGCGAGCTGGCTCTTAGGCTCTAGGTGTGAAGGGATACTATCTAGAGGGAACGTAACTTTATTTCTAGCTATAGACTGAAGACATCCTGAAAACCTGTTGTCTTTCTGACAGGCTTGCCTTTCTAGGTGGGGTAAGAGAAGGAACTCCCCTCTCCTGAACTCCCAAAGCCCTAGTCTAATACGTCCCAAGCTTATCTGATCTAAAAACATGCAGGTAATCATTGGGCAGCCTGGCTTTTCTTCATGCGCTGTGTATTGAAACAGGGTCTTGTGCATGCTAGCCAGTGCTCTACTACTGAGCAGCGACACCTCCAACTCTGTGTGATATGGTTGGCACTTGCACAGATACTCCAAACTCCTCTTTACAGGCCTGGGGAGGCCTCAAGAATGAGTACAAAATAGAGAAACAGCACTATGCATTTTAGAAGCAGGGGTAGAGAAGTCAGGCTGAGAGAAAAAGCTGGGAAAAAGCCCAGCTCTAAAGTGTGCTCTGGTTCAATGATCCTCTGTTTAATAGGAGGCAGGTATCATATATGTTTGCAGGTACTTCAGCATCAGTAGCCCGGGCAAAAGGAGACTCTCCACTTGGCTATGGGAGAGAAAGCAGGGAAATAGGACAGGAGAGGCTGGAAACCATTCCTCCTTCTCCTTCCATCTATCAGGCAGGCACTCATTAGTCTAGGAAAGGCTACATGTCTTTGACCATTTCTTTAGCTCTTTTGGCTAAACTAGAAGTAGCACTATGAATCATGCCAAGAAGGTAAGGGACACAACACACTGCTGTGGGAATCAGAGAGCCTGGCCATCTCCTTTGCACTAAGCCAGTGCTAAGAACAATGGTGGTATGATAAATGGCTGGTGCTCACACCCAGCCTGAGATACTTGATTAATAAATGGCTGCCACGTAAAGGCTTTATCTAGGTTCTTTACATAAATGATTGCTACCAAGACTGACAGCCAGAATCAACCAGATGTTTTACTGGCATTATCTGCTTAGATCTTCCCAGCTTCCTGAGAACAGGGCCTAGTCTGCCAGAACCCTCCAGAGAAACAACCCTGGGAAGGTTGCTACCACCACTGTGAAAGGGGTGACTGAGGGACTCTTCAGAGCCCATTAGAGTCAGTTTCTGCCCTTTGGTGTTACTGGGACCCTTCCAAGGACCAAATTCTGGCTTACACTACTAAATGCATACCTTCTTTGCCGTTTCAAACTCTAGTCCTTCTAGAGCTTCCATGGCCAGTTCACGCCAATCAGTGTCTGTCACTCCCAAGCAAGCGATCTGGTATGCTTCTTTGAACATTTTCCTATCAAGGTACTGGTACATCGGAGCAGACTACAGGGTTTCGGGGGAAAAAGAGAATAGTCTGTCAGAGAAGTGGAAGAGTCGATTTCAACCAGATGTTCACAGTGACATCTCCAGAAACACCTATCTCAAACTCCAGCCATCAGTCAGCATCTTTGCAGCCTCGCCCTGACCCTCGCCTGGGTACCTCTGTTCTGCCACCTCTCCTGCTGAGTTCTCATCACACACTTTTGGCTGTCATCTGCCTTCCTCTTCCCTAGGTCTACACAACCCTAATATGTCACCTTCTTTGGGAAGGATCTGTCCTGCCTACCCTCCCACCCTCTATGGAAAATGCCTACTTGGCTTTTTAAAGCTCCATTAACAGGTCCCTCCTGGAAACTCTCCTTATGCCCTTAGAGGAGGAGTCTAAGGTGTCCTTGGCCTCTGTGTAGATAAGTTTTGTGCTGTACTCCATCCGGGTCTCTGGGGTGAAGCCCTGCCCAGCCTGTGGCAGCAGCAGGGCTCCAGTCACTCCCAGCAGTCCCTCCACCCAGGCCCGAGAAACAAGTTCATTGACCAGAAGGGAGAGATCTGGGATGGCCTCTTCTCAAAGGGACTATGTCTGTAAAAGGTACAGATATGGAGTTTTCTCCAGACAGCCCAGAAAGCTCCAAGGACAACTCTCTGAGTCTCTGGTGCTGAAGGCCAGCTCTCCCCTCAAGACCAAGCTGCCTAGCTGAGAATATCTACAAGTATTCCCTAACGACTTCTTTAAGGCTATAAAGACTGTTGCAGTTGTCCAAACAATCCTGTGTAAGCAGGTGTCATTACTACCTTTGACAACACCCTAGGAGAGGGAGACTCCTGGAGGAGACCTGACTTGCCTGAGGACACAGACCTAACAAATTAAGAATCTGAGGCTAGAGCAAGAGGTGACCTGATATTCTTAGTCCTGTGCTCCTTGTCGTGTGTGTGTGTGTGTGTGTGTGTGTGTGTGTGTGTGTGTGTGTGTGTGTGTGTGTGTGTGTGTGTGTCTGTGTGTCTGTATGTCTGTGTGTGTGTCTGTGTCTATGTGTCTGTGTGTCTGTCTGTGTCTATGTGTCTGTGTGTCTGTGTGTGTGTCTGTGTGTCTGTGTGTGTCTGTGTGTGTGTGTGTCTGTATGTCTGTGTGTCTGTGAATGCGTGCATACACATCAGGCAAAAGCTGAGCTGCGCCTGGCATCTTTAGCAATAAAGACCCTGTCTTGATTTGAGGCCAGTCAATATGCTTCAAGGAGCCTTGTCCCCTTCTGGATTCCTGGGCAGTAAAGATCAATCAGCCAGGACCTCTGCACTAATGGTTCCCAAATGTGAAACTGCAAGTGCTGTTTTCTCCATTCGGGGCCCTTATCTTTGAGATTTCCGGTCCTTTTTAGCCCCCCCTCAGAATTAAAAGAAACCTTTTTCTTTTCAAGCTGACCTACCTACCCTCTGACAGCAAAACACAGCCGTTCCCAGGGGCTTGTTTTTCCTGCAGTAAAGCACCATATACTTCCAGACTAGGAGCAGCTGAGCTAGCACCCAGGTCTGGCTCAGCCACATCCTATCCAGGTGCCTTCTGTTCAGAGACTGCCCAGGTCAGGCTTCTGTGGGCTGAAGTGTGCCCTTAGAAAAGGGCACAGTACCCACCTTCCTGGACCCAGGCTTCATCATCTCCTCAAGCTTTCCCAGACCCTGCCTACTCTGCCCTCACAATGAGCTCTCTTCTCTAGACTCCTCTGGTCCACTTTAGTTCTGTTTTGTGGTTTTTGATATTTCACGACTGTCTGTAATAAGAAGGAGTAATAACAGGGATTGGGGCAAGCAAAACCTGAAAGTGGGTGTAATTAACCCCATTTCACAGTGGCAAAGCCTGGAGTCTCAGCTGCTCTGGGGAGGCTCTGGAGTTCAAGAGTAGTGTGAGCGACATGGCAAGTGCCTGTCTCAAACAAAACAAAAACAAACCCAATGATCCTATTACACAGAAAACAAATGAGGCCTCAAAGAGGAAGATATGGTGTCAGGATGCAGTTGGATCAGGTTACAGAATCAGAATCCAAAACCAGGGCTCCTTTTCCCAAACTGCAGAACTTCTTGTAACAACCGACTCCTCCATGACAAGGGAAATGCTGCGCAAGATGAGCTGATTGTACAGCAGAGAGGTACAACCTGAATGAGGATCTGGAAAACATACTAATGAACCAGTCCCCTTTGAGCAACCCCTTATCTGGCTGCTCTATTCCAAGCATGACATCATGGAGCACAACTCAGGTTTACTGCCCTACTTGGCAGCTCGGACACACCAGTTCTTGCACAAGATGATACAAATTTCGAAAGGAAACCAAAAATCCCAAGAGCAAAAATGGGGCTTTTTGCCTGGTCTGGAGGCCCAAGCCACAAGAAGACTGGAGGCAAGGCGACAGATAAACAGCCTTTGTGTCCAAATCGCCTTTGCCAGTGCTTGGCAGCTCTGCCTGCTGCATCAGCAGGAAGGCTGGCTACAACCAACAGAGGCTCTGGCTACTGACTCTTGAGGCTCTGGCAGAGGAGCCCCGGCAGGCCCTCCAGCTCCTCGTGGCTGGCCAGAATCAGGGAGCAGCAACTGCATTTATTTTTGAGGTTAGGATGGCAGTCTGGGGAGAAAACCTTTTAATAAGCAAAGCCTGTTTGGCACAAGTGAGGAAGAGTGGGCTCCTAGCAGATGTGGTGCTTGGGTTTAGGATGCTGGGAGCAGATAAGGACAGCAAGGAGAGAATCAAGCAGGCAGGCTGTCCTCAGCTGCCACCACACATCGCCCTGTTCCCATCTCTCATGCTCTCTGGTTTTCCACTGTTCATGCATATCAGAATTCACTGCCATGGATTGAATACTCAGTATGGAGCAGAAGCTGATGTGGACACTGCTGTAGTAAACCCCTGCAGCAACAAGTAACATGGGCTTCCATGGCTCCGGGGAAGAGGAAGGCAGTCTGTAGGCCAGGTGTATGTAGGCAGGCAGACTAACAGAGTGTTCTGGAGGAAAAGCAGTCTAGAATGCATGAACATCTTTCAATGTATAAGGCCTCTGGCCCAGCAATTTCAGTCCTGGAATTTATACTAAGTCAGGACATACACAAGAAGATATCCATTATTTGCAAGAGCAAAAAGCTATGGGCAGCCAGGTGTGGTGGCTCACACCTTTAATCCCAGTACTCTGAGGCAAAGACAGGAAGATCGCTGTGGGTCTGAGACCAGCCTGGTCCACACAGAGTTCCAGGGCAGCCAGGACCAATAATGAGACCCTGTTTATAAAAAAAAGGAAAAGAAAAAAATCAAGGCTGTGGGTAATATAAATGTAGGTGCTGGTGGAGTGAGCTATGGACTATCATGTAACAGAAGAGCTGCATTAATTAAAAACAAAGCTGGGTACACAGCAGGGAGGGCATGGGAGCTCGAGGCAGGAAGGTGCTCCAGACTGCACGGTGGAGCAAAGGGACAACTGCATTACAGTCTTGCACATTACTACCTAAGAGGAACTGAGCAACATACACAAGGAATCACTTGTCATTTCTCACACACAGATGTGAGCCTCCAACTGTCTTACTGTTTGAAAATTCTGGTAAAGTCTATTTACTGACATGGCTCAGCATTTCCAGTAGACTGCTGAGCAAAAAGCCAGATTAGGAAGTGGGGTGCTTGGTTTTGGCAATTATTTTTGTTATTAGTGGGGTTTGTTTTGTTTTTTGCTTTAAGAAAGAGTATTATGATGTATCCTAGGCTGCCTTTAAACTTGAGATCCTCTTGCCCCAACCTCAAAGTATTGAGATTATAGGTATGAACCACACTGCTACGTCAGATTGCTAGTCAATAATTCGTCAACGGGATAGGCCTGGAATAGCTAAATGTCATGTTAAAAGAAGATGGCACAAGAGCTGGCAAGATGGCTGAAAAAGTAAAAGTACTTTGCCACACAAGTGTGACAAACTGAGTCCAACATTCAGAACCAACACTGGGAGAAACAATGTCAAAAGTTGTCCTGGGACCTTCAGTCACAGGTGCTCACACAGACAAACTTTAACACATTTTAAAACAGACAATGATGACACAAAGTGATTAAAAGCTCCCTTCTCTTGCTTTTGGTCCACAGTCAGTACAGTCAGTATAATAACATGTCTGGAGTCTGGAGGGATGGTTCCGTGGTTAAGAGAGGACCCATATCACATTCTCAGCACCCATGTGAGGTGGATCAAAACACCCTGAAAATCCAGCTCCAGGGAATCTGATGCCCTCTTCTGTTCTCCATGTGGACCACACATATGTATATATGCACATATACATACATTTTTTAAAAATAAAATATTCTCTTCAAGATAGGATGCTGTGGTTCAAGTTTCTCCTTAGTATTTGTCTTGTATTATGACAGTTCTATAGAGAATGTTTCTCACTTTAGAAACAAGCAGACAGGCAGCTAGGGCAGCTATAACTAGGTCAGTTACCCATGGTGCTGTCTGGGTTCTCCTGTCTGTTTTTCCCTTCCCTATCCTGTGGTTTCTAGTTGGCCTCCTCTCTTTAGGAGACTATGTAGGGCTTCATGTGCCATCTCTGGGTCACATTCCTCAGTGCCCACTCTACCTATTCTCCTCTCACACACAGCATTACCACTCACGCACTTAACGCATCTACCTGTTGGACTTGATACTGACACAGTACTGAATACCGCTAACACAATGCAGCAGGAAGGAAATCAGAAAGAAAAGAGGGCCAATGAATGGCTGTGCTGCCTACATTTATGTCAACTTAGCACAAAACTATAGTCAACTGAGAGGAGGAGACCTCTACTGAAAAAGATACCTCTGTAAAATCAGGCTGAGGGCCAGCCTGTAGAGCATTTTCTTAATTAATAGTTGATGGGGGAGGGTCTAGCCCATTGTGGGTGGGGCCAGTGCTAGGCTGGTGGTCCTGGGCTCTGTAAGAAATCAGGCTGAGCAAGTCATGGGGAACAAGCCTGTAAGAATCACCCCTCCACAGCCTTGGCATCAGCTCCTGCCTCTAGGTTCCTGCCCAGTTTGAGTTCCTGTCCTGACTTCCTTCAGTGATGGACTACAATGTGGAACTATAAGCTTGCTTTTTTGGTCATGGTTTCTCATCACAGCAATAGAAACCCTAATTAAGACAATGGGGCTGATCTTCTCCAGAAACACACGGCTACACACCAACACCCAAGTCCATAGTGCCTTGAGACATCAGATTCCACTCTTCCCTCCTCTTTGCTGCTCTTAGCAGCAGTTTGAGGGCCTGAACACTGTTTTGTGTGTCCTGGAGCCGCAGAGGAGTGGCAGGCACCAGAGTTACCTGTGGCACCTCCACAGCAGACATAGAGAAGACGTGAAGGCAGAAGATCTTGGAGCCGTTGTAGCCAACCACGAAGCCCTGCAGCTTCTGCTGATGCACTGGGAAGGTGCTGGCCTTGATGTTGAGGTAACCTCCTCCAGAGAAGCAAAGCATGTCCTCACACTGGGTGTTCCAGGCCACACTGTTGGCATTTGGTTCCTGAGGGACAGAGGCTGTGAGACTCTGACACCACTCCCACTTTTCACTCCCACCCATTCTTAAGCCTGGGTGACCCTCAAGTACAGACATCAGGATGAAGAGAAAGAGGGAAAGGGGTCAGAAAAGAAGGCACAAGGCAAACTCCTCCATGTACTGATATAGTGAAAGAATTTTTGGAAATGTGCTATTTTCTTCTTTTTTTTAATATTTATTTATTTATTTTATATATATGAGTACATTGTTGCTGTCTTCAGACACACCAGAAGAGGGCATCAGCTCTCATTACAGATGGTTGTGAGCCACCATGTGGTTGCTGGGAATTGAACTCAGGACCTCTGGAAGAACAGTCAGTGCTCTTAACCACTGAGCCATCTCTCCAGCCCCCAGAAATGTGCTATTTTCAAAATTAATATTATCCCCTCCATATTTTAATCAAGGCAGATTCCATTTCTATTAAAGGAAGAAGGTGGAGTGCTGCTCCGTGGTAGCTGACTAGCATGTGTAAGAGGCTGGGTTCCTTTCCCAGCAGGAGTGTGTGTGCACACACTTCCATACATTCCTACCTACCTGGGAAGGAGGTAGAAAGTGTTCGTTATAAAGATTAACAGTGACTGTGTTGGGGTGAGTGGAGTTGTGAGGGACTTCTATTTTCTTTGCCTTTTTTTTTCTTGTTGCTTGTCTGCTTTCTTTGGTCATGAATTTCCACTGTTTTTGTTTTTGTTGTTGTTGTTGTTGATGGTTTGTTTTTTTGGTTTTTTTGGTTTTGTTTTTGTTTTGCTTTTTGTTTTTGTTCTTCGAAACAGGGTTTCTCTGTATAGCCCTGGCTGTCTTGGAACTCACTCTATAGACCAGGCTGGCCTCGAATTCAGAAATCAACCTGCCTCTGCCTCCCAAGTGCTGGGATTAAAGCCACCACTTCCTGGCTCCATTGTTTTTTATAATAAGGAAAAAAATGGGGAGTTCTTTTCAAAATTAGAAAATAACACATTGTCTCTGCATGTGTAACTCTTATGCTAAAAGCACAGTCACACCGGGAGGTGTCCTCTCTCCCAGGATTCTGCTCTACTCTAGAAGCTGGGGCCAACAGAGACTCAGTCCTGCCTGCCCTGAGTCTTCAACCCTCAACAGAGACTTTGTTTTAGTGAGGAATATTGGTACTTCCCATGTGAAGGGGCAAACGCAGTCGGTGATAGACTAGGAAGGTCGTGTCTCCTGTATGACCTGAGAGTCACCTTTGCTACCTCTCCAGAGAAGCTGCAGAAAGGGCCATGCACCTTTTCAACGCCCACACAGGACACTGAGGGGCTTCTAACCACCTCCAGGTCCAGGCAGTGGTAGTGCTGAGGCTGGGGAGAAGGGTGACATTTAGGGCTAGTAAAGCCTAGCACTGAGCACACCGAAGCATCTTGTTTGCTCCTGGGTTGTTCCTGTGGCACCTCTTCTAGCATGGGGAAGGAGTTAGCATGCAAAAGGTCCTGGGTTTGATCTCAGCATAATATAACATCTATAGCCCCAGTACTTAGGAAGTGGAGAGAAGGGATCATCCTAAAGTTCATCCTCAGCTGGAGGCTAGCCTGAGCTATGGAGAGATCCTGTCTCAAAAAGAAAAAAAAAGGAAAGAGAGAGAGAGAGGGAGAGAGGGAGAGAGAGAGAAATCCATGAATGCAGGTTCTTTCCCCTGAACCCTCTGCTTCCTCTGTGCCATGACGTGATAATAACTGAAGTCATTTTGGGTACTGGTAGCTGTGTGGCCCTGTCCAACTGACTGAGGAAAGCCAGGCACTTCTACCCTGCTGGATCTGTTGCCAAGGACAAGGAGGGCCTTGGAAGGGGACCCATGTCTATGTATGACATTAGGAAACCGTGCAGGAGAGCAGAGAGCAGAGGCTCTAGTCTCAGGGGATCCTCACTTCATATACATTGGATCTGACCACTCACAATAAATACCCCAAAGAGGCCAAGAGCAGCCCTAGTGTGGCAGAAAGCCAGCCAGGTGATGGGTACATTTTTTGGACTGCTCAGTGACACACTTCTTTCAGCCACAGGACCAAAGACTGTGGAAACAATGCCCGTCCCCAGTGATCCATACAGCTATTGTGCTGCAGTGTCCTGGGGAGTAAGCTTAGGTGAACTTCTACATGTCCCTCCTAGTGCGCCTTAGGCTATTGGTAGCAACCAGCAGTCCTGGGTAGGGGACTCAAGACTTCATCAAAAGAGTCACCACCACACATTAACTTGGCCACCAGACTTGTCACCATCCACTCAGGTACTGCTTATGGCTATGTGAACAGGGAATTATTCCCATCTTCCTGACAAGGAAACCAGTGCTCAAGAGGCTGGCCCAGCAACCTCTTCCCTGGGGCTTTTCAGAATCCACGCCTGTGCTCGGTCCCAGGAACTTATTCCTCCCAGACAGGGCTGGGTGCCTCCTTGCACAACTGGGAAGCTCAAGGCTTCCCTGTTCCAAAGGCTGCCTCCATCTAGGACTTCACCTGGAAAAGCAGCTCCTTTGTGTGGATGTCGTACACCAGGCATGTGTCATTTTCATCCACCACAGCCAGCTTGTTCCGGGAGGCACTCATGTCCAAGCAGCGCACGGCTGTGGCCTGCTTCAGCAGGACAATAGCGAAGAGATTGTCCACAAAGATCTTCAAAATCTGGCGAAATTTCAGAGAAATAAGTGTGAGTTACCACAGCAACCAGACCCTGGACCACTGCCAGACTCTTGGCATCCCATGTGTTCTACAAGAACAACACCCACTAACTCCTCCAGAAGCTGTGTGCAGAGAAAAGACTCATTAAATAAAGCAGGGGATGGGGTGGGGGAGGTGGGTACCATCCTTAAGAGTCCAAAAGCATGGTTCATAGGAGGTCACTGAAGCAACAACAGGCCTGAGGCATGCCAAACTCACTCTAATGTCTGTGCGAACTAGGGACATTTTTAATGATACTGCTTAAACTGCAGGGTAGAGGAGCCATACACTAACACAGGAAGGGCTACTGTAAACACCGGGGAGACATCTGGTATAAAGTAATAATGACGGTGCTGATGATGACAGCTGCCATTCACTGACATCCCTGTTTCTGACAGCCCTGGGAAGAAACAGTATTGTCCTTATTTGGACAACTTGAGCCTCAGAGAGGCAAGCTCATCTGCCTAGGGCCAGATAGCTAGTGAGAAGGAATGTGGTCCCAGGTTAACCTGACCCCAAAGTCATGCTCTCAGCCTCCCATGAGACCTGACAGCTGACTGGGGAAGTTGAAGACTCTTCCCCACTTGGGTGCTGCTGCTTGACAGCTTCTACTGTCTCATGCTCCACGACTTCCGTCCCCAGCAAAGGCCTGACAAGCTTCAGCCACAAGCCATCTGCTACACAGCTTGGCTCTCAGGCTAATGTAGTTATATTTTCACTTTCAAATTTCTATGTAGCCCACATAGAACTTTCTTATTTTAAGCAGAGAATGTAGATGAACACACAGAGAATCTGTTCAACTTCACGTAGCCTAGATTTCCTAATCGATTTGTCCAAACAGGCCATTTTTCTTTTAGGTTCTAGTAACACCCTAAGGACCAGCACCATCTAGGCCTCAGACAGGAATACTAATTAATCCAGACACTCCCTAATAAGGCTCTGACCTCTTGAGCAATCTCTGCCTGCCTCTCCAGCAATCCACTAAAGCTGTGTCTCCCACAAATCCCACCTTTGGGGTGACCTTAGGCACACTGATCCCTGCTACGTGCCGCCTGAAAGCCACGGCACCCACTCTGCCAGGCATAAGCATGCTGGGAGTCTGAGAGCCATGGCCCTTTGGCCTGAAGCTGTCTTTATGAAAGCACACTCCAGGCTGTCTACAGCCCATCCCACATCATCCCAGACAGGAAACCCATGCCTGCCTGGATAGCAACTCCATGGTAGCACAGGAAGACCCACCTGGCCGTTTTTCAGGCCTACCAACAGACCTTCTCTTCCAGCAGGGCCACCGATCACCTTGATGTAGCGAATGAGAGATTCCATCTGCCATTCCCTTTCCTTCACTCCACTGAAGGACAGGCACTGGAGCCGTTTCTCCTAGGAAGTGAGCATGGAGGTTCAGAGGAAGAGTGCTTGCCCAGCCCTCTTGGGGAAACTACCCTACACCATCAGTGGTAATCTAACCCTGGCTCTCCCCGACCCTGCCATCACTAATCCACCACAGACTTCCTCAGGGGCCATCTTCAACATGGGCCTCCAGAGCCGCCAGCAGCAATCCACTGACTTGCCATAACTATTCTCTAGCTTGGGGTAGCTTTAAGTGGCAAGAGGCCTGAGACCCTCACACAGGTTTTGATACTGGTTTTCCACTAGAATGAATGGCTCCTAAACAACTTCTTCCTTTTTATCTTTCTAACAGGCCTGGGAAAAACCAGGACCACCCATAGTAGGCTTTTTATCTTTTCTAACAGGCCTGGGCAAGATCAAGTCTACCTTCAGTAGGCTTTTTATCTTTTCTAACAGGCCTGGGCAAGATCAAGTCCACCTTCAGTAGGCTTTTTATCTTTTCTAACAGGCCTGGGCAAGATCAAGTCCACCCACAGTAGGTTTTTTATCTTTTCTAACAGGCCTGGGAAAGACCAGGTCCACCCATAGTAGGCTTTTTATCTTTTCTAACAGGCCTGGGAAAGACCAAGTCCACCCACAATAGGCTTTTTTCAAAGTCTTTCCAAAACTCCTCATGGCACTGACCTAGGGACTTTTAGAGGTCTATGACTGGGGTAAATTTTTTCTTTTGAAAAACCAAACCAAACCAAACCAAAACCCTCTTAAGAGTAGTGGTTCTCAACGTGTGGGTCATGACCCCTTTGGGGGTTACATATCCTGCCTACTAGATATTTACACTGTGATTCATAACAGTAGTAAAATTACAATTATGAAGTAGCATAGTAATAATTTTATGGTTGGGGGTCACCACAACATGAGAAGTGGTCTCAGAGGGCTGCAGCGTTAGGAAGGTTAAGAACCACTGCCTTAGAGACTTTTTTTTTTTTTTTTTGGTGGTATAGATCTATAGTTCCAAGTACTCTGGAGACTCAGCAGGAGGAACATTGCAAGTTCAAGGCTTGCCTAGGCTACAGAGTGAGTTCAAGAACAGCCTGGTAAACTTCATAAAACCTAGTCTTTTTTTTTTTTTTTTTGGTTTTCAATCCACCTGCCTCCGCCTCCCAAGTGCTGGGATTAAAGGTGTGTGCCACCACTTCCCGGCAAAACCTAGTCTTAAAAAAGGTGGTAGAGAGAGATTAGGGATATGGTTCCATTGTAGCGGACTTTACTATTGTAAGCAAGGCCCTGGGTTCAGTTCCTAATGCCTCAAGAGAAAAAAGAAAGAAAGAAAAGTATTCTCTTAGGAGGTAAAACTTCCACTTAAAAAAATTTATCCTAGCGGGGAGCAGTGGTGGTAGTGCACGCCTTTAAATCCCAGCACTTGGGAGGCAGAGGCAGGCAGATTTCTGATTTCAAGGCCAGCCTGGTCTACAGAGTGAGTTCTAGGACAGCCAGGGCTACACAGAGAAACCCTGTCTCGAAAAACAAAACAAAAAAACAAAAAAACAAAAAAACAAA
Organism: Mastomys coucha; assembly: GCF_008632895.1. Taxonomy (NCBI): domain Eukaryota; kingdom Metazoa; phylum Chordata; class Mammalia; order Rodentia; family Muridae; genus Mastomys; species Mastomys coucha. Next base: position 109,100,906 of record NW_022196903.1, on the reverse strand, counting down.
AAAAAAAAAGAAAGAAAGAAAAAAAAAAAAAAACATGTACCCTAGATGGGTGTGACCCATGGCTTCAACTCAGCACTCAGGTAAACTGGGGACCATGAGCTTGAGGCTAGCCTGAGCAACTTTGTAAAACACTATCTCAAAACAAAACAAAGCTTCACTGTAAGACGCTTTACATCTAATCCCAGTGTATCAACAAACTCCACAGTCCAAAATCATCCCAGCCATAGACTTCATCTCTCTAAAAAAAAGATTCATCCAGATGCCAAGGACCAGCCACTGAGTCATGACCATCTTTTCCCCCGAGGTAGACCCCTGCCCTTGGGGAGGAGGGGTGAGCTGCCCACCTGGCACAGGATGATGTGGTCGGCACATACCACCAGCAGGTTGCACTCAAACTTCTTGACAATTTTCTCCTTTACCCGGTAGTGCATGTCTGCTGAGTCATCAGAGTACAACTCGTAGATGAGGATCTTCTCTGGCAGCTGGATAGCTAATCGATTTTTGTAGATGGCAATTTTCTTGACAAGCTCTCTGCATTTAATCCGAACTGTCAATGGAGGGAAAGAGACTCTAGCAAAAGGTTGTTAAGTAAGGTGAAAGGCAGAGAAATTAAAAGCCATCATTTATTTATCTAATGTTCCTGACAATTAAAGTGACACACTCTCATTACAAAAATCTTTAACGGGCTGGAGAGACAGCTCAGTGTTTAAGAGCACTGCTGCTCTCTGAAGACTTGGGTTTGATTCCCAGTATCCCTCTTAACTCCAGTTCCTGGGGATCTGTCGCCCTCTTCTGGTCTCTTCAGGCACTGCACACACATGACAGACATGCAGGCATTCAGACATACACTTAAAGTAAAACTAGGTCAATCTGTTAAAACCTCTCCCCAGAGCACTGCCAGCTCTGTTGACCGTGGTGCAGAGCTACATATGCTACCATTTCAGGGAGAAACAGAGAGGTCAAGCAGGCAAAGCCATTGACACTTGTCCTACATGTCTGAGGACATCTATGCTCCTTACTCTGCACAGCCTCTAGTGATCAAGAGCCCACCCACCACAATGACATTTCATAGCCGGCCACAACCCTGCAACCTTCCTGACCACAGGGACTTCCATGCAGGAGGCTCTGCTTCTCTACAGACCAAGTGGGGTAAACAACACAAAGGACTTGCTGAGCTGTCCCAGTGGCTATATTCCCGCCACCTAGATGGAATTTTCAAAACACACATCTACCCTGGCAGGGACACAAGAAGCCACACTGAATCTACAGGAGGGTCCCCAACTGGGACCCCTATACAAAGACACCTGGCCATTTCTGGTCAGCAGCATACAAATAGCATATGTGCTCAGCACATCTAGATCTGGATACAGCTGAGTGGAACTTGACCTCCTTCCCCAGCAGAGCTACTTACCTGAACAGAAGGGAGTTGTCAGAGTTTAGACTGTGGGAGACTGGATCTCTGGTCCTCTGACCAAGCCTGAGTCTATCTACTGCCCCTACGTGTCTAATAGAAGAACTTAAGAACTACCAAAGGGTGAGTAGAAGCTGAGGGCAAAGTGTGCCAAAGTGGCTCTGACCAGAGATGGTAAATGTCCACAAAGCCCCATGCAGGTCAGCCATCCCAGCTCTGCCTTGCCAACTCAGTGTCTCATGGAGTCCACTTACACCAAAGAATTACTTGTAAAATGTAAAGAGTTGGTGCTTTTAAAAAACAAAACAGCCAGGCAGTGGTGGCGCACGCCTTTAATCCCAGCAGTTGGGAGGCAGAGGCAGGCGGATTTCTAAGTTTGAGGCCAGCCTGGTCTACACAGTGAGTTCCAGGACAGCCAGAGCTACACAGAGAAACCCTGTCCTGGAAAAACAAACAAACAAACAAACAAAAACAAAAACAAAAAAACAAAGACAAAAAACAAAACAAGTTTTACTGCTTTTGCTAGATCCTCAAAGAGAACTGCATCCTCCTTTTACTGCCAGAAGCTAAAGCAAGGCCAGGGGAGACATTTCCTACTATTTTACATGTCACCCACCCCTTTTGCTAGTGTCTATAAGCAAGGGCAAGCTTGCCTCTTACCTTTCTGCTCTGTGATCAGGTGTTGCACAATGACATCTGTCATGCTGTCTCTATAGGCATATCGATCCTTGTAGAGTCCGTGGACTGTGCTGAAGATGAGCTGGTAGAAGGAAATGGTGCCATCCTGGCAGCCGACCACCTGTACAGAAGAGAGCTGTGAGTCTAGGTTGAGGGGACAGCAATCTCCCTTCACCTGTTAGGAGCAATGGCCAAGAATCTGCGTGGCTGGGCTGACCTCAGGGCCTCCTCTAGCAATGCTCCGCAGGGTGGACTTCCCCTACTCACCACATAATTGGAGTCAGGTTTCACTCTACAGGTCCACACCCAGGAGTTCTGCTCCCCAACGGTCCCCAGTCGCACTCCATCCTTGGTGAAAAGAGATACCTGCTTGTCTGAGCCTCCCACCAAAATGTACTCTCCTTTAGTGAAGTAGCTGATGCAGCAGGGGTCAAAGTTCAGTGGCCGATCCTTCCCGATCTGAGGAAAGAGAAAATACACCAAGTGAAAGACCAGTCCACAACCACAAACAGTGAGGGCCTCCCACCAACATTAGGCATGCAGGGGGAATGTTAGGAAGGCAAGGGGGCTGCCTAGCCTCATCTCCTGAGCTAGTCCATTTCCTACACAGGCCTCTCCACCTCTGGAACCCACTCTTCCCCTCAACACAGCCAAACCCTTGGCTCCTAAAGTCTACTGTGCCTGACCTAAATGTTGGGAAGTTAGCCAGACCTTCTCAGCCAACCTGGAGGCCAGAGAGTCTTTCCCTCGCTCATCCATCTCGCACATGCTCAGAGGCTCACCTCAGCTTCTTTACTCTGTTGTTTTTTGTTTTTGTTTTTTTCCTGAGCTTGTTCACTTGAAAAGACTGCCCTTTATTCTTTATTCAATTTAAGAACAATAGCCCTAAAAACCTAGTTTTTGTTTTAAGGTTTAGGGTCAATTTACAAATGTTTTCCTATTTATAAATCTAGTAAAAGTGAGCAGTCAATTGATACTGACAGTTTAATGAGTGCAATTTGAACATATAAAACCACTGAAGTAGTCAGCTCCAATTTCAACTTAGTTAATTCCCTTCAACTAATTTAAACTGCAATTATAAATTTAGTATGTTCACTTTTCTTTCCTTTTTAGGAATTTCAAATGCCTAACAACCAAAAGCTTCCCTCCTACCTCCCAATGCTACAAAGTCTAATAAGAAAACTCCAGCACCTGTCATGACTTTGCTAGCTGAAGCTGCTGGCTGAGACTTAGGACTCCTCTTCCATGTAACAGCCTGCGGCTCTAGACTAATTACAAGGACCAATGGAAGGTAGAGTGACCAAAACAGTGTGACCAAAGCAGAGTGACCAGAGCAGAGTGACCAGAGCAGAGTGACCAGAGCAGAAGTGACCAGAGCAGAGTGACCAGAGCAGAAGTGACCAGAGCAGAGTGACCAGAGCAGAAGTGACCAAAGCAGAGTGACCAGAGCAGAGTGACCAAAGCAGAGTGACCAGAGCAGAAGTGACCAAAGCAGAGTGACCAGAGCAGAGTGACCAGAGCAGAGTGACCAGAGCAGAGTGACCAGAGC
>NW_022196903.1:109060382-109096837 GCF_008632895.1 Mastomys coucha | reverse complement strand
GACCAAAGCAGAGTGACCAGAGCAGAGTGACCAGAGCAGAGTGACCAGAGCAGAGTGACCAAAGCAGAGTGACCAAAGCAGAAGTGACCAGAGCAGAGTGACCAAAGCAGAGTGACCAAAGCAGAGTGACCAGAGCAGAGTGACCAGAGCAGAGTGACCAAAGCAGAGTGACCAGAGCAGAGTGACCAGAGCAGAGTGACCAGAGCAGAAACTCAGCAAGAGAAACAGCCTCAGGCAAGAGTCTCTCAACACTGGCCGTGTCAGCTCCTTTTAGGATGGGCATAGAGTCTAGGTGAGGTGAGCTATTGTAGGTGACGTGGGCTATTGTGGGTGAGGTGGGCTATTGTGCAAAGGAAGGAGAGAAGGAAGCCATTCTGCACTGGAGCTCTGCTCACTGTCTGGAAACCTCTAGCTACCTACCCACATGACTCACAGGTGAAGCTGAAAATCTGCACTAGGATCTCAGCTGCTGCCCATTGAAAATATGCGGCAGAGCACAGCAAAGTGAACTACCTGACCTCCCTCCCTCTCTCTATCCCTTCTTCCTTCTCCACCCTCCAACATTTGCATTTGCCTTCAGGGGAACCTGAGAGAAATGAGTTTCTATGGTGTACAACTTACAATTCTTGGAATATAATTCAATTTTTTCAAGAAGCAGGACAATATGGGGTTGGAGGGAAGGTTCAGAGGCTAAGAGCACTGGTTGCTCTTGCAGAGGGCCCAGGTTTGGTTCTCAGCACCTACAAGATAGCTTACTGGAATCTGTAACTCCTATTCCAGGGATCTAATGCCCTCTGTTGGCCACTGTGAGCATTGCACACATGAGGCACATATATGCACACAGGCAAAACATTCATACATATAAAAATAAAATATTTCTAAGTAGAAAAATGTTAATCTTATTTGAGAAAAGACAATCAGCAAGGCCAGATGCATGGTGGCCCAGGTGCTGGAACAAGCAGATCAAAACTCTAACGATCTAGGTTAACATGGTTCACAATACTAAAGAAGGGGCTGGAGATGGCTCAGTGGTTGGGAGCACGGACTGCCCCTGCAGACGGCTTGGACTGGGCTCCCACATGGAACTGGAAAGTGTAGTGACTAAAATAACTCACTGGATGAACTTAACAGACATGGGGAGATTATGGAGAGTCAAGTAAGTGACTAGAATCTGAAGGAAGAAAGAATGAAGCAAAAGTATCTGAAGAGATGAAGGCCAGAGTTTTATCACCTTTTAAATTTTTTTACCCTTCCCTTCATCATGCTTTTAAAAGAATAAATATATAGTTTTTTTGTTTTTTTACTTTATGTATATGAGTACACACTGTAGCTGTACAGATGGTTGTGAGCCTTCATCTGGTTGTTGGGAATTGAATTTTTAGGACCTCTGCTCGCTCTGGTCAACTCCACTCACTCAGTCCCTGACTGCTCTAGCCCAAAGATTTATTTATTATTATACATAAATACACTGTAGATGATTTCAGACACACGAGAAGAGGGTGTCAGATCTCATTACGGATAGTTGTGAGCCACCATGTGGTTGCTGGGATTTGAACTCAGGACCTTCGGAAGAACAGTCAGTGGTCTTACCCGCTGAGCCATCTCACCAGCCTCCAGTTTTTTTGTTTTTTAAGCCTAGTGAATCCCAAGCAGGAAAAGGCAGTGAATCTCTTTAAAGTCTAATACTGCTTAGGCACCTAATTAAAAATATTTGTCTTTCCATTGAAAATTATTTGAATAAAAATCAGGGCTTTTGTTTGTTCATTTGTTTTTGTTTTGTTTTGTGGTTTTTGGAAACAAGGTTTCTTTGTATAGCTGTGGTTGTCTTGGAACTTAAGAGATTTGCCTGCCTCTGTCTCTCTGCCTCTGCTTCCTGAGTGCTGGGATTAAAGGTGTGTACCACAACAGCCTGGCTAAAATCAGTTTTTAATTCAATTTTACATTTTAAATAGTCATCACTAGACTAATTTGACAGACTTCTAGCATCTTTCTGGTCAGGTCCCAAACTAGCTGTGAGGCCAGTGACCTCTCAAGACCTCACATTCAGCAATGGTGGGAGCAGTTCCTCCAGGGGATTCTGAGGACTAAAGGAGCTAGTCCTGTAAACAGCGTAACCGTATCTGCACCATGGAATACCTACCAGCTGTGGCTACTAAGCAAACACTACAGATGTCTAGAAAGCCAAAGTCACACAAATGTTACCTAAGCCTGACAAAAACTTTGGCTTTGTTTTAGCAATTCTTTTTCTGTATTTAATCCCCAATTCACTCCATAGTTGAAAAGATACTTCAAAACCAATAAATAACTTCACTGTCCCAAACAAGTTGGAGTTACCATCTCTACCATGGTTTGGACTTTAAATGACTCAGAAACCCTGTGTCAAAGGCTCAGTCCCCAGCCAATGGCATTATGGAAAGAGGACAAAGTTTAAGGGCTGGAGCCTGGTTGAAAGAAACATGTCACTGGACATGTCCTCTTAAAAACATATTGGAGGGGCTAGAGAGACGGCTCAGCGGTTAAGAGCACTGACTGCTCTTCCAGAGGTCCTGAATTCAATTCCCAGCAACCACATGGTGGCTCACAACCATCTGTAATGGGTTCTGATGCCCTCTTCTGGTGTGTCCTCACATACATAAAATAAATAAATCTTAAAAAAAGAAAATCATATTGGAAATTCTCAAAAAACTAGTAATCCGATCTAGGCTTCACTCCCGCGCTCCGCCATCTTCCAACTGTGGTACTCACTGGTCTGCTCTTGGGCCCCCATTTCTTTTTAATAACAAAAAGCATCAGGTGAATGGTATATAATTAAAGTCTCTTTTTACAGGGCTGAACAGTTGAAGAAGAGAAGACAAATATTGGACACAGGACCTGAAGTCAAGCTCAATATGCAGATGCTAACAACAATCATGTACAGTCACTGATAATACTCTCAGAAGCACACATCAAAGTGTGCTACAGCTGACTTGTGTAACTTGCATGGTGCTACATACCTGTTTTCCACTCAACTGGTAGAAGGAAAGTTTCTGTCCCCAGTCAGCTACAGCCAGGATGTCATTATGTTCCTCTCTAATCAACAGAAGACAAAAGAGGTTATAAGGGGGCACAGCCTGCTGATGACTGTGGCTAGGGGCTCAACAAACAACAGGAAAAAGAAAGCCCTGGCCAGCCTGTCAAGGAGCCAAGTACTACACAGCCATACTGGGGCCAGGGTTATAATCAGGCCAACCATCAATCAGCCCAAAGACAGGTTTGGCTTTCCTGGGATCTGCTACTGCACTGACTCCTAGCCATGAGTGGTCTGGGCTAGGACATGTCTACAGAGGCCTGTAGATCTGTGCCATGGAATGGGACTTCAAGGATCAGAACCTAGGAGAAAGGCTTCCACTCAGATGGGAAGCCAACAACTCAAAATCCAGACAGAGAGAGGTTTCCCAGCCTTAATGCTGGAACAAAATCCTCCCCAAGTGGCTGAGCCTCTATTAACACCTGCTTCCCTAAGTCCAGGGTCTGACAGTCACCTGGCAGCACCAGTAGCCACACAAGCATGCTCTGTGCAGCATGGTCTGTAAAACCCAGCCAGGACAGCATGAGGAAAATGCCATAGACATTAATTCAGAATTCAGAAAAGGGGGAAGGTGAAGAAGATGCTATCAGGAGGCTTACAGATGAACTGTGCTTACTGATGCTGAACCCTAACCACCAGTGAAGTCCCTGTGGAGAGGCTGCATGTGGCCCTGGGTTAGGCTAAGCTGCTAGACACTACATCAGGGATTTCCAATCAAGTCCTTAATGGTGGGCTGTGGGCTTACCAAAACACCCATGTTGATAATAAATAGGGCTGAAGCTCAGATGGGAACCTGAGGGCCACCCTTCTTCCTTTCTTTGCCCCCACTTCCCACCCCACAAACCTGGATTCCTCTAATGAGTCTTAGGTGTTAGGGTATAGTGAGGAGGGTTCCAAGCTAGAACATGATTGCCCAATCACAACACCCTGGCTGCCTCGGCTTTTCCCACTCCACCGAAAGGACTTCCCTTACAGATCATATCAACTGAGAGAAGAGAGACTGCCCAGCACCCAGGACTATGGGTGTGTAAGGGGGTGAAATTTAAGGCTTCCCCTTTGTATGTCCTAGCCAATGCAAGGCAAAGGAGAGTGGGAATAGGCCAAGACAACACATCTAGTAACAAAAAGCATTAGGTGAATGGTGGTCCTACCACGGCATTGTAATCAAGCTTCTTGGAGAATGTCTAATGTTGCTGGAAGGGGCTCGCTCAGACGTTAACTTGAGAAGCAGGCATTGAAGTCAGAGGGGACATACTGAGGTGCCAGGGGCCTATTCAGAGACGGCAGTTTACAGAGGTGTGTCCTCCTCTGTGCTACCCAGTTTCTCCTCCTCTCTCAGAGGATTGCTGTATCTGCCACCCACACGTGCTTCTCAGGGGAGCGTCCCTTTGCGAGTGTGGGCGAACACCAACAATCCCCCTGCCCCTGTTCTGCTGCCCTTAGCCAAGAAGTTTCTCAGCAGCATTTGCTTTGGCAGGCCTGTGGGGGCCTGGGCCCTCCCGAGGGTCCTCACTCTGTGGGACACACTCACGAGTTGCCGTCCCTGGGACTGTCGTCCTCTTCCTCTTGCTCTTCCTCCTCTGCCTCACTACCCTGACTACTGTACACTGTTGACTTCAGAATGGAAGGGATTTCCTGAAAATATCTGTTGACAATGACATCCTCAGCATCCTCGTTCTCTCTGCTCATCCAGATATTCTCCCATCGGCTGTAGACAGTAAGGGGATGTTCACAATCACATTACCTAGGACTACACTGAAGCTATAATTTCAAAACCTGCCAAGGAGCCCCTGGACCCTGCCCGGAAGAGGACAGCCACCAGGTACACTGGGCATCCTGCTTCTCATGAATTAAAAATGGTAGCTTGAAGCCACAGAGTCATCTGTAGCCACAAAATCAAACAACAGGAACTCTGGGGTAGGCTAATGGCCTTTGAAGGCTTTCTATACATATGTAGGGCCTCCGCTGGACAGAAGTACTCAGGAAGAATTACAATAACCTGCTGTACGCAAGGCAACGGAATTAAACAGCCTCCAATCCAGTGGGCGCCCACCTGTAAAATAACACTGGGACAGTAAACAATTGAGCCCTTTAATTTACCCTCAGAGAACTCCGTAGGGGCAGGTTTAATAATATTATAGTTATGCAAAGAGCTGCGAGAGCTTTTAGTCCACCCTCAAAGTCATGTGGCATAAAAGTATGTGTGGGGTTTGAGCAGGTAGCGCCAACTGTCTGCAGACCTCTAGGTTGTAGGGCATTTATAGGCTTAATTTTAACTTTTTGGCAAGGGAAATTTAAAAAAAAAAAAAAGCACTTGAGAGAGTACTGTTCTGTTAATGGTGAAACAGGTGGGTGGGTGCATACTCCTGGACTTGAGGGAAGGGCAGATGAAGCAAGAAGAGAAGACCAGGGAGATCGGAACAATTAGTTCATGAAGAAGTCTCTCCTCTCTGTCTCTGTCTCTGTCTCTCTCTATCTCTCTCTCTCTATTTCTCTCTGCTGGCCTAGATAGTTCATCTGCTTAGCTAAATCTCTGGGATTCATTCCAAAATTCAATATAGGCTCTTTTAAAACTTCATTTATAAAAAGCAGGTTCCAAACAGACCAAGCAAGTGGGGAGAGAGGACTGTAAACTTCAAAGATGTCAGGAAGAGAAAAAAGAGCTCAGAAAGCTTCTTCTAATAGTGCCAGCCAGGAGAAACACAGCCATGGGTACCTTGAAGGGTTCCAGCAGATGGACCATATTGGGGAGAGGGAGCCCCCAGGGCGCTCGATCTTCACTTTCTCTTCACCATTTTTGTTCCGTATGCTGATGATGCCATTGGCCATCCCCAGAGCCAGGTACTGACCATCGTTCGTCCAGCTGTACATACAACCAATGGAGGGCAAGGGAGGTGGGGAGGGGCACACAGAGGGTAGAGCCTGTGAGGCAGCAGCCAGGCTGTGGGTTCATCACTCCTGCTTATTCCTGACACAGACTCAGCTTAGACCACCACTTAAATCTGGAATCAGGGAGACCTTAACTTAAAGCAGGGATGTCTATTCCAGATGGCATCTATCCTGACTCTGTGCACACATCTTTATAGCAGCCTGCACTCCAGACTAGGCCCTATTTTCTGCTCTACAGTTCAACTCCCTCCCAATCCAAGGGCTCCCAGTAAACAGACCATCTTGTGCCTTTTTTGGCCTTCAAACAGAGCTTGACATGGCATTCAACAAATGTTGAATTACAGAGTACCCTCAAAAGCTGCTCAGTTATAGAGTGCCTCGGCCCACTGGTGCTGTGAGTATTTCTGAAATGGAATTGTTATCACTGTTGCTCCATGATTTAGTAACCACCCCAAGGTCACAGGCCTATCAGTGACAGGATGTAGATTCTGGTCTGAGTCTAGCACCAGCGTCAGAGGTTCCTGTCTGACTTTCACAGTGGAGACGCCCATGCCAGCTCAGCACACGAAGGTTATCAAAGGTACCAGTCTTTCCCATCAAGGAGACAAGAAAAGGAAAAGGGGAAACTGGCCAACACTACACTTTCTCTGTGGGTGAGATTAGAGGCTTGTGGGAGTCTGCTGGGGAGAGAAGCGGACACACTGCCTGTTATCAGAGCCTCCCTAACTTACCTGCAGCAGGTGATCTTGCTGCTGGATTTGTGTTTGGAGACAGACTTCTGCTCAGGAGACCACAACCCTTCAGTATCAGGCAACAGAAAGGAGAGCAAGACTATTAATCAATAGAGAGGACTAAACTATCCATTCATACAAAACTCAAATCTCCGGGGTCTTATGCTGAGTTAAGAAAAAGCCAACTCCCAAAGGTTGACACCATAAAAGTCCATGTATATAACGTACTGAATGACAACCACACACCTGGAGAACACATCTATGGCTACTGGGATTGTGGGTACCAAGTGGCAGGGGGTGGTAGGTGGCAGACACTGGTATGGGAATGGGATCCTGTATTGCAGTGATCATACATTGCCACATGTGATTGAAGGACCGAACTAAAACATACTGTGCCCCCTCTTCCCTAGTTCCTGTACTGTCTATTAGTTGCCCACTGGGCACCCACTAGGAGAACTGGGTGAAGAATACATGGCACTGTTCTGTACTGTCTCTGCAATGTTCTGAGAATCTACAATTGTTTTTTTAAGAAAAGAAAAAAAGGTAGATGGTGAAGTTCTAGCCAAGTTCTTCAGGACTTAAATCCCAAAGAAAAGGACATAGCTAGGGTGTGACTGCCAGAGAACAACTGAACATTAAAATATAAGTTAAGGCAGTGGAAAGTACAGGAGCAAAGCTGTGAAGTTTCCCATCAATGACTCAGTCTGAGACAGACAGGCACCATTGCCGGGCGGTGGTGGCGCACGCCTTTAATCCCAGCACTTGGGAGGCAGAGGCAGGCAGATTTCTGAGTTTGAGGCCAACCTGGTCTACAGAGTGAGTTCCAGGACAGCCGGGGCTATACAGAGAAACCCTGTCTCATAAAATAAAAAAAAAAAAAAAAAAAAAAAAAAAAAAAAAAAAAAAAAAAAAAAAAAAAAAAACAACAGACAGGCACCATGTGTTCTCATGCCTAACCTTCAGTGTTTGTAAATAAGGGGTGTAACAGTGGGTGCAGACAATGAAATTAGTAGGAAACTATGGGAGGGAGCAAGAGGCTCGGGGAGGGGGATGGTAACAGACATGAAAGTGGGAGGAGGACACCAGGAAGAGGGTGGAGATGAGACATAGAGGTGGGGAGAAAAAAACAAAACAAAATTTGTTTGGCAGTACCATCATGAACTTTAACTCTTTATTGAGCTAATAAAAGTAAAATAAGTAATGAATGAGCTTTTGGAAGAGTCCACTTTCTAGGCCTCTGTCACTGCACATGACTGTATGTGAGCTGTGCACTGTGCATAGCACACTGGTCAGTTCAGGCTTGCTCCCTCTAATCCCCAGAGGTGGTCCAGTACCCTAAATAACAGACAATAAAGCAAATTCTACCCTGCCTGGGCCATGAAGTACAATCACATGAAATACAAAGCACATCTAAGTTTGCACAGCCAAGTGCATACACAGAGAGTAGAGGAAGCCGTGAGTGGAGTTCTGAGTGAACGTTGCTCTCACATGGCTTCATGTCTAGGATGCCACTGCTTCTGGGTGAGACTGGGGGAGACGGTAGAGCCTTCCCTTTCTGCTCCATGGGATACTGAATACATGCAGAAAATGTCCACCACAGCTTTCCTCCCAGATATTTATGGCTTGTAGACTGTGCCCTACAGAGAGTGCTCTGACAGAGATTAGAAAAACCTATCTCTTTGATCCAGCTGTACACAACCCTGTCTCCTTATTTGTAATACCCTGTCTCCTTGATCCAGCTGTATAGAATCTTGCCTCCTTATTTGTAATAACCTGTCTTCTTGACTCAGCTGTAAGCAAGAACCCTGCCTCTACGTTCAACTCTATACAATAAACACACTGGGCTTCCGGAGAGTTGAGGTCCACACAATCCCAGTTTAACCAACTGAGTCTTATCTTCATTTCCGGCTGTCCCAGTCACATGGGTCCCCAGAGTCCCTGTAGCTAAGCAAAGTTTAAAAGGGAAATGTCTATGAAATGCCTGAGTCTTCCCCTCCCTTCTTTCAAACATTTCCACCCCACCCATGCATTCTGCCTGTGCTCCATTGCAAGTACAGGAAGCCTTCAGCTGCAGGAACCCCTCCTGCCTAGGCTCCCTCGGAATATTTGCACTCAAGCTCTGCACATAGTGGCCCAGCCTGGGCCTCAAGCCTACTCCTCCAATGCTGGCTAAGTGACTGCCAGTGACCCCAGAACCATTTTGAGCTTCTGTGTTTTCTCCTTCACCAGGAGAGTAGGAATAAGTGAAGCACGGCTTCAGGAGTTGGCACAGAGCTGAATTTTTTAATGACTCTCGAACCATAGGAATTCTCTTACGCTGTAGGTATGGCTGCATGTATATGCATGGTGGTGTTATGTGTGGGAATGCTTGCCCTGGGAAGGAGAAGCTGATGGTGAGATGTCTTCCTCTATCCCTCTCTATTTTTTTAAACAGAGTCTCTCATTGAAGCCTAGTGCTCTTCATCTTGGCTTGGCTGGCTGTCCAGCAAGCCCTAGGACCTGGCACTGGGGCTGCAGACAAAGCACTACAGCTGGCTTGTATGTGGGTACTTGAGATCTGAACTCGAGCACTTTACCCACTGAGCCACTTCCCCAGCCCAACTTCTTTTACTTAATAAGATGTTTTTACAAATCCTACCTTCCCCTGCCATAAGCTTGAGAGCAGGAATATTTTATTCCCCACAAACAAGCACACAGATCAGCACAAGAAGATATGCTAGGTTTTTTTTTTAGGCAAATGGCAGTGCTTCTAGAAAAAAACAGTCTCTGCCAGGATTAGCCAGAGTTTTCTGTGCCCTCTCATCCATCACACCATTTCTTCCCCAAGACCCTACTGTCTCAAATGGCTTACCACCTTCCAGGTCATCACCTCTCACTGTCTCTCCGCAATTTTTTTTTTTTTTTAAGACAGGGGTTCTCTGTGTAGCTCTAGTTGTCCTGGAATTATGCGGTCCAGGCTGGCCTCAAACTCACAAAGATCTGTCTGCCTCTGCCTCCCAACATCTAGGATTAAAAGCATATGCCACCACTGCCCAGCTCTTTCTGCAAACTTAAAGGATCAACCTCCCTTGGCTGCTGGTGGTGCAGAAGAGGCCTCCCTTTCTAAGGACAGACCAGCAGTTTGTGTGTGTGTGTGTTAGCATTCTCCATTACAGGTGCTGGAAATTTAAACTTACCAAAGTCACTGGAGGAACAAGATGCCAGCTGGTGGGTAACAGGATTGTAGGAGACACACTGTATAGAGTCATTGTGCCTGGAAGTTAAGAATGGAAGATTATTCCACAACAAACCACAAATGTCTCCGTAGCTACAATTGGAGATTCAAAGCAGGCTTGAGGTCTAGGAGAGATGGTTCACCAGTTAAGAGCACTTACTACTCTTCCAGAGGACCAGAATTCAATCCCAGTACCCAAACAACAGCTCACAGCTATCTGCAACTCCAGTTCCAAAGGATCTGATGCCCTCTTCTAACCTCTAAGGCAAAATACCTATATGCATAAACTAAACTTAAAAAAATAAATTTAAAAACAAAACCAAAACAAACAAAAAGAACAACCCCAAGACTGAAGCCTCTGGTGACACACTTGCAAGCCCTTCTCTAGGCTTGCAACAGCACAGGGCCTCATTTACAGGACTGCCCTCAACAACAGTTTCCACCCACCCAGCATCCCACCCAACTCAAACTCTTCCTCCAGGGCTCTCCTCCTGATACCTCCAGTGTGTGTCTGAGACACAGACAGAGAACGAAGCCTAGTGGGATGTGCAGACAGCATGCTTTACTTGTGGCTCCAACTGACAATTTCTGGTGCCCAAAAATATAGGGTGGAGGTGTGATGAATGCAATGCAGGCTAGGGTCTAGAAACAGGGCAAATGCTGAGGTGCACTCCATGGCACCTCAGCCCAGTTCTAGCCCTTCACTTCTTGATAACACTGTATGCATAGTCTCCTGCACTGTTCATCTAAACTTTGCTTGTTGTGTTCAGAGCAGCATTGTTTACAGTAGGCAACAGGTGGGAGCAACCCAAGTCTTCATTAGCTGATGAGCAATCCAAATGGAATATACACACACAATGGAGTATTACTTAGCCATGAGGACATTACATGAATAAGCTGTGGTGGTTTGAATATGCGTGGCCCAAAGACTGGCACTATTAGTAGGTGTGGCCTTGTTGGAGGAAGAGTGTCACTGTGGGGGTGGGCTTAGAGACCCTCCTCCTAACCATGTGGGAGCCAGACTGCCTTCTGATCGAGATGTAATAGAATTCTCAGCTCCTCTACCACCATGACATTGCCTAGACACTGCCATGCTTCCTGCCATGATGATAATGGACTGAACTTCTAACCCTGTAAGCCAGCTTCAATTAAATGTCATCCTTTTTAAGAGCTGCTTTGGTCATGTGTTTCTTCACAGCAATGGAAACCCTAAGACAGAAGTCAATCACAAAATGCCAAACACTATATGATCCCACTTATATGAGGCACCTAGAGGAGCAAGAGTCCTCAGGAAGGACAATGACAGTTGCCAGGGCTGAGATGAGGCAGAATGGAAGATGTTCAGCACTGAGTTTAAAGTTCAGGACAATGAAAGCTTCTAAAGATGTTACTTGCCAAAATGTGTCTGCACAACAGGGTTAATATACGCAACACCTGGTGGCAATGGAAGTTTACATTTGGGGTATTTCTCTATTATTTGAAAAAAAAAACAGAAGTTGTTTGTCAAGTACTTCCTATGCCCCAGGTATGGTGCTAGGTGCCAGAAATATAAACACATAAAAACAGAGATAGTGTCTACCTTCCAGAGCCCACAGGCCAGTGAGTGACAATCAGAATATGTAAAACCACAGCTGTAAGAAATGCTCAGCTGAGTCTGGATGGCAGGAGAGACAGCTGCAGCTGACACCTATAGATGAGAAGGGACTGGCTAGTAGAGGGAGAGATTTGAGCATGGCCCCCTAAGGAGCAGGAAGCTCAAAGCACACTGGCCTTTTGACACTGGGTAGATACAAAGCCATTTTCAGAGGCAGAGACACAAAAGGGGACAGGGTGGGTGAGAGGGGAGTGACAGGAATCTGTGGTGTCAGATTAGCTGAAATACATTACATGAAACACAGCTCACTGCTGGCTGAGCTGGTTGCTGATCATTCCCTACCGACCCCACACTTAACTCAAGTTCATCTCGAGAGGAAAGCTCTTCCATACATTCTTTCCACAGGTATGGCTACAGTGAATGACAGTCAGAGCAGAAATGGGTGTGGTTGATGGGCAGCCCTTGTAAACCAGCTTCCTGAGGCCGAAGCAGGAAGGTTATAAGCTTGAGGCCTGCCTTATAGAGGGAAACCTGTCTCAAGCAAACAAAACAGCTGTCAGCCATGGGGTCACTTACGTGTACTTCAGAATGCCTTCCAGTTTTGAGGTCCAGATAATGATGCTCTTATCAGCAGATCCAGATGCAAAGCGCTTGCCTAAAGGGTTTTTAAAAAGAAAATCCTCACGTGTATTTTAAACCAGAATTTTCCAGATAGAATGTCCAAGAAAACATTTTTCATACTCAGCTAGAAATGTAGTTCAGTTGACAGAGTAGCTATCTAGTATACATGAGGCCCAGGTTCAAATCCCAACACTGTATAGAATAGTGGTATATCCTGTCACCTTGCCACGTGTGGTGGCAAGAAGATCAGAGGTTCAAAGTCATCCTTGGCTACAGAATGAGTTGGAGGCCAGCCTGGACTACAAGAGATCCTGTCTGAAAATACTTTTAAAGGGGAATAAGTGTCCCTTTATTCTCTAGCGCTGTTTTTGGATGTGGTGTAGGGGTGGAACCTGGGGCCTACGCGTGCCGACTACATACCCCCCCACAAAGGAGCTGTACCCAGCCCTTCCAATGCTTCTCATCAACACTGGCAACAAGGACTCTTCAGTTTGGACTCTAAGGTTCAAACCTGCTCTTCCTGGCACTAAGTATGTCCAGACACACTGAGGGTCGGCCTCATCTGTGTGCCATGCTCTTCAGGAAGGGCTAGGCAGTGAGTCAGACATTTAAGCTTCATCTCCACGGTGTCCAGTCCAAGAAGCAGACATTAAGTTTATCCAACACAGATACAATATGGGAGGGGTGAGTCCTATGAAAGACAGTAACTGGAGGAACTAACATTAAAATATATTTTATTTTTTGTATATGTGTGTTTGTTTACATGTCTGTGTACTATGTACATGTTTGGTGCCTGAATAGGCCAGAAGATGACATCAGATTCCTAAAACTAAAGTTGTAGGTGCTGAGAACTGAACCTGGATCCTCTGGAACAGTCAGTGCTTTTGACTGCTATGGCACCTCTCTAGCCTCCTAATTATTTTTTAAATTTTTTAAACTCATGTGTTTGTGTGGTGAGTGTGAGCACACATACACATGTGCACACATGAGTGTGGGGTAGGCTGATGTCAAGTGCCTTCCTCTGCTGCACTAGCCCTGGAGCTCACAGGCTGAGCTAAATTAGCTGTGTAGAGAGCTTGTCCTGTCTCCACCCCCTAAGGCTGGAAGCAGGCACACACCACTGTGCCCACGTCTTTACGAGGATGCTGGAGATACAAACCCAGGCCTTCATGCTTTTGCAGCAGGCACTTAACCAACTGAGCCATCCCAGCCCCCAAAGCTGTATGTATTCATGGAGTACAGTACAGTGTTCTGATATATTTAGTCAAATAACTATATCAAGCAAATTAACATATTTATCACCTTAGATACTTATATTTTAACAGAGAATGTCAAAGTCTGTTCTTTTAGCAGTTTTAAATATAAATTGTTAGTTATGATTTCCATACTGTGCAACAGATCTCAAAAACCTACCCATCCTGCCTGACTGAAACTGTACAGGTAAATTGAGACCACTTTGGGGATCAAATGACATTTTCACAGGAGTCACCTAAGACCATCAGAAAACACAGATATTTACATTACAATTCATAACAGTACAAAAGTTACACTTATGAAGTAGAAGTTATAAAGTAGAAGGAAATTGTTCTTTTTTGTTTGTTTGTTTGTTTGTTTTTTGTTTTTTTAGTTTTTCGAGACAGGGTTTCTCTGTGTAGCCCTGGCTGTCCTGGAACTCACTCTGTAGACCAGGCTGGCCTCCCAAGTGCTGGCATTAAAGGCGTGCACCACCACTGCCCAGCAGAGAAAACCATTTTATAGTTGGGGATCACTACAACATAAGGAACTGTACTGACAGACAGGGTACAGCATTAGGAAGGCTGAGAACCACTGCCCTAGAGGACTGGATGCAGATGAGATGCTTCAGGGCAGACCTAAAGAATAAGCAGAGCTGACCCAAGTACAAAGGAAGAGCAAAATGTACACATGGGTGAAACATGTGCAAAGGCCCTGCGGCAGCAAAGGCTGGCATGGCTAAGAGGCCAGGAGAGTCACAGCTTGGAGCAGGTGGCAAAGAATGCAGCAGCTGAGTGAAGGAGCTCTAGGGCCTTTGGGGCCACAGTGCAGATCGTAGCTTTACCCCCAAGCAGTGGGACCAGAGGCAAGCCTGAAGGGAAGAGTGACAGATGTGCCTTACATTTCCACACTGCTTGGAATTTAAGAAAGAATGTGCTAAAGAGGCAACATAAACCAAGTAATTCTTTATTTATTCCATGAATACCAACTTAAAGCCCGTGGAAGAGCTGGGCACCTTATCACAAACCCCAGGAGCCTTCATGAGGCAAGCATAGGACAAGATTTGCACACCCAACTGCAGAATTTTGTTACATTTTTATTAATTTGTGACTACATATGCGGGAGGCACAAAGACATGATGGTGCACACTGGGACAACTGTTGGGAGTTCTCTCCTTCCACCATGTGGGTTCCACTGATCAAACTCAGGTTGTCAGGCTTGGTGGCAAAGCCAAGGGCCCCCAGCCTGCGGAGCCATCCTGACAGGCCAACCTATTGATTTTTAGACTTTAATCTTAGGGTAAGGGTAAGGTGGCCTTCAGAAGCCACTGTGTCCCCATTTGAAACAGAGATGGAGCACAAGTCCTCACGCAGAGACTATGCAAAGACAACATCTGCAAAGTACCTTTTATAGCAGCTTAAACAGGAGGTTGTAGGTGGGCCACATGGCGCTGTAGCAAAATCTGGTCAACAAGAGACTCTACTTTCAGGTGTACCCTCCCGGTTTCCTGACCTGGTGAGCATTAAGGATGACAAGCATAGGCTCCAGGCCCAGAGTCTCTGCGTCAGAATCCCTAGTGATGTCATTGAGCAGCTGTGTGACCGGAACTAGTTCCTGGACACCCCAGGGTTTCATTTCCGCATGTGAAAATGGACATTAATAGGATTTACCTCATAGTTGATGGGAAGAAAGAGCATGCATGTGCACCCATGCACACACATATATAAAATTTCCAGAACAATACCTGGAATAGAATTGTGCTAAAAACATAGCTACTGTTACTCTCTTCCTACTGGCTTATGCTGTTCTTGAACAAGGGGACTCTATCTTTCACATCTTTAATTGTGGTAACTCATTAATTACTTAGGAAACTTCAGAAGTCAGAAACAAGCAGGCTTAAAGAGTAAAATCAACCACAATCTATATGTCTCAATTTTCAGATCTAAGGGTGTAGACAAGTTATGGAGGAACTAAGACTTCCTAACCATTATGTGACACAAAAAGCATGGTACTCCAGGAAGACCCAGGCACAGTAGTCAGAGAACATCAGTCAGGCTCTGTAATTGCTCCAGGCCTGTTTGCCCCTCTGCCAGAGGAAGTAAGAGTGCCCTTGCTACGTGCTTCAGAGGGCTACAAGAAAGGTCCTATGGAATGACATGTGTGACAGAGTTCTACAGAGTACTGACAAATGCCACTCCTCACAGGGCTACAGGCCACAGGGCTTCTGTCATACTCAGGAAACCCAGCAGACTCTGCACCTATGTATAAACAATTCAGCTACTCAGGCAGTCTGCCACTGGTCTTCTTGGAACATCACTCTCAACTTGAACTCAAACTGTCACAGCACAGACACTGACCATGAAGCCAGAAATGTGTGCTGTCTCACTAACTTGTCCTGGGACTGACTTATCCTTATGGTTGTTCTCCAAAAGTCAATCAACAAGGCTGTCAGGCCAGAGCTGGAGATGCTGCATATACATGAAGTATGTGCATTTGCCTGCAGAGCAGCCTACAGTGTTCATCTGATTCTTAAAGAAGTCCTCCGTCCAAAGGAAATACAAACCTGGGTCTTAGGTTCATCCAAGCTTTGTACCCTTGGATATAGGGACTCCAACCACAATCAGAGCATCATTTCCAGTCCTACATCTGACACAGGAAGTAGCAGAGACGATAATGAGCTCAAAGTCAGGGCTTGGGCCAGAAGTTGGCTCAGCAGGTAAAGGGATTTGCCACACAAGCTTGATAACATGAGTTCAGTCCCCAGAATCCAAGTAAAGGTGGACAGAGAGCACAGTCTCCATAAAGTTTTCCTCTAACTTCCACACGTGTGTCATAAAAACATGCCCATATGTGTGTGCACACACAATAATAATACATTAATTTAGATAGTTTAATATCTAATTTAGATATTTTAACTTAGATATTTTGTGTGTAAATGTGTATGTGTGTGGACTTATGCATGCCACAATATACATTTGGAGGTTAAAGGACAACTTGAAAGAGTAGGTTCTCTTTGTACCATGTGCTTAGCAGGGATCAAACTCAAATCGGGCTCACTGCACATGCCTTACTCTGGTGAGTCATCTCCAATACACTGGAGACTGTTCCAATAAATTAACAAAAGAAAGACAACTTTTGCGTTGGGCTAAGTTTACAACTTCCATGGCATAGCACTGTCTGTCTGTCTCTGTCTGTTTATCTATATACCTACTTACCTACCTACCATCTGTCTTTCTTCATTTTCCTTCCAATTTTTGCAGTGCTGTGGAAGGAACTTGGGGCCTTGAGCACGAGAATGCTAGAAAGAGTTCTACCACTTAGCTACATTCCCAGTCCACATGAATGTAAGTCACAATCTCAATTTCACACAGCAGCTCTGTGACCACCTCCTCCTCTCCCAGCCTCCCAGATACCCCAGTATAATAATCCCTCAAGCCCATAAGAACCTACCTCCTCTCCATCGCCCCTCTTCCCTTACAGCCCATCTCTATTCATTTTGAGGTCACTGCTTATGACTATGCATCCTCTCCAGCTCTCAAGCACTTCCCCCCAGCCCTGACTCTCAGCACTGGTTGCTTCTCTTCCCTCCCAGCCCTGATCCTCAGCGCTGGTTGCTTCTCACTGCACTAAAACCATGGAAGGAGCACTGACAAGGATCCGTTAGATCCTGCCTTCAGAGGCCCAGCCCGCCACTGCTGCTTTCTGAAGCAGAGCCCTACTGTATCCTAGGTACCACATCCTTGCCACTCAATACAATGCAGCAATCTTCTGCCCTCTTTCCTATGTCAACCTTCCACAATAGAAATGTGCACACCTGAACTTTGGATTCTCCACTGCAACTGCCCCACGGGCAACACTACCCACATCAGTGGAGGGTAACTCCATCATTCAGTCATTCAGGTCAAAAGCTGTGGGGCTGTCTGCAATGTTCACACCCACATCCAACCTGCCAGAAAATCCCATCTGCTCCATACTCAAAGAATATCCAGAACCTGACTGCTTCTTGCCACTTCTTTGGCCACTGTCACCTGTGTCATGAAAGATGCTTGTCACTCAGCTTCCTGAACTCCCTCATCTTTGTAAGCTGTTTCCAAGGCAAATATAAAATAGAAACCAGATCAGGCCCCTGCACTGCTCAGACCCACCAACAGTGCACTCTTTTCACTGAGGATCAGAACCAGTGTTCTGACAATGTTGACACTATCTGGTCACCCCAGACCTGTTTTTTTCTATGTCCTTTCTCACTTCTCCCCAGTTCTTTCTGCTCTAGCCCCCGAGAGGTGCATTCCCACCCACGGCTTCTGCAATGGCTTTTCCACCTTTGAGAAGCTCTCTCTCCCCAAAGGTCTGATGCCAAAATCTCTCTATCTCAGGCTGGCAAGTCTTTGTGCAGCTGCCCTATTTGAATGGGCCTATCTCACAATCAGACTGGATAATGTACCAGCCCTCTGTCCCACCTAGGACCTCTGTCCTGTTCCAATTCTCATATTCTGTCCATCTTACTGCCTATCAGCCTAGCACTTGGTTATCTTACTGACTATGCTCCCTCCTTCCTCTCCAGCTTCCCAACAAGCCCTTCTCCTATTTTGTTCTCTGAAATAACCCAAGCACTTAAGACAGTGCCTGACACACAGATACCTAAGGACTAGAGCCGTAACTCAGTGGCAGCGCATTTATCTGGTATGCCCAAGGCCCTGGGCATAGTCCCCAGCACCACAAAAAACAAACAAGCTTGTTTCAGTGAATTGCTAAAATCTAAGCTAGTTCATATCCTGAGAACATGTAGGTTGTATTTTAAAGATGATTACAGAGTTCCGAAGGGGAAAGTTGAACAGCTACAAGGCCATCAGAGACCAGAACCCAGAGCAGCCTCTTACCATCCTTTGCATACGCCACACAGTACACAGTGTCTTTGTGTCCCTTCAGGGGCTGAAGTAAGGTGCCATCAGAGGTGTCATAAACCTGTCAAAAGGGGTAAAAATATCGATTATCTGTGTGACATCCATTATTCAGAATTCCTGCAGGGTGCTACTGCTGCTATTTTTGTTTTTATAA
Organism: Mastomys coucha; assembly: GCF_008632895.1. Classification (NCBI taxonomy): domain Eukaryota; kingdom Metazoa; phylum Chordata; class Mammalia; order Rodentia; family Muridae; genus Mastomys; species Mastomys coucha. Next base: position 109,078,433 of record NW_022196903.1, on the reverse strand, counting down.
CACAACAGTTGTTGATTTGCTAAATTAGTATCAAGTAGAGACAGCACTGCATAACAAGAATGACTACGTCTTAAAGCAGGGCAAGCAGGAAGTGGAGGTCCAACTTATGCTGTGTGGCCAGGAGCATGCATACCATCAACACTGGAGAAGCAGCAACTCCACTGCTTCTCAGTCCAGGGAAGGTTCTGCAATCTTCACCCATTTTCCCCACCCTGTCACCTCCCTATCTAGGTCTGGGAACTGAATCTGGAGCACTGTACAATGCCAGACAAGCCCTCGGCTTCTCAGCTATGTCCCCAGCCTTCTCTCTTCGTTTTTACTTTGAAACAGTATTTGACTAAGTTGCCCAGGCTGGCTCTGAATCCCTTCTGCAGCCTAGGCTGGCCTTGAACCTTTGATCCTCCTGCCTCCACCACTCAAGTAGCTGAGATTATGAGCCTGCACAACCAGGCCCGGGTACATTTCACTCATTCTTACATGGGCTTGGATGAATGATCCATCAAGGCAGGCCCTCGTCAACAAAGCCAACACCTACAAAGAGCTGGTGGACAACATGGTTAACTGTCAGGGACAACACGGCCACTAGTGTCAGCATACACACAAGATGTGTCATACTTGCTACCACGGCCTGAAAGTCACAGATCTAACAAATGTAGGGCTTGCATGTGGGAGGGAGTGTTATAAAACCCAGCTGCAATGTGCATTTAGAATAGTTTATAGTTGTGCAACATGGCCAAATATGTGGAGATGTAAAAAACACAGCATATGAGAAATGAGGACAGAGCTCTCCCACACAGGCAGAAGACTGGAGAAGGAAACCAGGATGGGGAGTGAAAAGGATCTAAGTTGTTTACCCTGGGGAGAAGTCTGCAGAACAACCCAACCACAATTGTAAGACTATGAAGTTAGCACACAGAATGTGGACATCAGTCAGTCTGTGTATCTGGACACAGCAGAGTGGAGGACCGTGTGTTAGGGAGGAAGAGCTATCACATAGGTTTTGGGTCAAACAGAAAGGTGTCTCTGAAGATTACTCTTATGTACTAGGATAGGTTCCAGAGGGCGCCTGTGGCCTTTGAAACTATGAACAATAGGAGAGCATTCATATGGAATTGTTTAGGGGCAGTAGAGCTCAGAGTGGATGTCAGGCTTTCTGACTTCTCATGGAAGCCTTTAGCTTTGTCAATTTACTTTGGTCCAACAAAATATGAACTGACACCCACTCAGTTTCAAAGGCATTTTGATTAATTGTCTGCAACCATTTCAGGAGTGTCTCAAAGGGGAAAGACAAATGACTCCAAAGGAGGCATTGTTCATGGGTTCCTATCTGATAGACAGTTTACTTACCTGTTTTAAATAGACCATTTCCTTCCTTATTAAAAAGAAATGGCTGGTTTTTCCGCCCTTGCCTTTTTTATCTCAAAAAAGGGGGTCAAATTTCAGAGTACTTATAAGACGGGGGGAGGAAAAAGGCACTCAGAATGGAAACACGGACAAAATCCTACCAGCAATCTGTTTCCTGCAGCCAGAATCAGCTGAGTTCCATCAGGCTTAAATGCGAGGTCGTAGATACTAACAGGAGACAAGACAAAAAGACAATTAGAAACCGAAATGATGAGGTCTGCTAATGGCCAAGAAAGCAAACTTTATTTCCATTATGAAACACTATGTATGTGCTGGGGAAAAAAATAATGGCTAAAAATTGCATCTGATTGCAAATTCCACTCAACCACCACACCTTGGCAGCCCACTCAATCATGATCTGTTCTACAGTCAGCTCAGTCCTGGTTTCCTCTCCTCCAGAAATGACTCAAAGGGTCAACAGCTGAGGGCACAGGCTCTTCCAATCATGCCATGGAAAGGCAGGACACACCAGCTAGGGCACCAACAGACACGGGGTGGGGGCGGGGGGAGCGAGGCAGAGTCTCTCTCTGCCCCTAGGAATTTCCACTTGAGTGGGAAACTATAAAGCAGACACGTTGGCCAAGGACCCCCATGGCACCACGTTTAAGAAATATCCTTTTCACCTTTTAATTTCTCTGAGTTCCCAATCTTCTTCTACATGTCAGGGAAGTACGACTGTGTTTTGTTTGCTTGCTTGCTTTCATACTGATGTGTATGTAATGCTCTTTATAATCAAGGCCCTCAAAGTGTGGGTGGACTGAGGAGGATGACCGTGAGACTGCTAAGGGAGCTGCATGGAAACTCTGTGGCTTTGCACTGTTCAAGGAAGACCTGCATTCCGACCTGGGGAAGAGGAGAAGCTCCATGAAGAACAACACAGTATCACAATGAGGGGCAACTCTGAGCCATGCACAAGAGTGGCAACTACAGCTCTTAGGAAACGAAACCAAGCAAAGAGGTGGAGACAGCAAGAAGTGTAAATACGGAAACTAGATTGAACCCTCAGACCACGTCCAAGGTGGTCGCGTGGGGGCCATCAAACCAGCATCACTGAGATTCTCAAATGTCCCAGCCAGAAGAGTCACTATTGAAGAGAACAATGACAAGGCAGTGAGTGCCCAATGTGAAAATATGGCTGGAATAAACCACATGATCTTGTCAGTAGTCTGAAAACATACACTTTTCATATTATCATAGCCCTTAGTTCTTCAAACACAATTTTATTTCATCTTCACAATAAACCTATTGGGCAAGGATAATTAAAGTCAACCCTCTGTCCAGTGGATTCTACATCTATGAATCCATATAACTGTTGATCAAAAATATTTACAAAATTTTTAATGTTTTTTAAAAATCCCAGCACTCAGGAGGCAAAGGCATATCTCTGTGAGTTCAAGGCCAACCTGATTTACATAGTGAGTTCCAGGCCAGCCAGAGGTGCACAATCAGACCATGTGAGTATGTTTACACACACACACACACACACACACACACATTCATAATGTGTGTACTCATACATATATGCACATACACAAGCATGCACACATGCACCCTCATGGAAAACCCATGTCTGTAGTGAACACACACACTTTTCCCCTATCATTATTCTGTAATAGCAGAGTATAAAGTGATTTCTGCAGCACTCCTATGTTATCTAGAGCTGATTCACAGCTGAGTGGCAGGGCTAGGCTCTTCAAGTCTCTGTACAGACATTATGCCGTCTGAAAGACAGGACTTGAACATCTGCCAGTTTGGTGTCTTTGGGGTTTCTGAAACAACTCTACCATGGTCATGAAAGGACAAAGTGGGCTCTGCTTTATAGACAACAGCATGGTTCATGCTAGGAAGAATCCTCATATACCCAGGAAGTAAAAGGGCCTCTGAAGCCTGGGATCCTAACCACCCTTCTGCACTGCCTCTACGCGCCTGGATTATTGCCAGGTGTGTCAAATGTTTTTTGGAATGCTTTTCCCGTGGCTGATATTTATTGAGTACATTTGTTACTGTATACGGGATACAGTTTAAATGCTCAATTGTCTAAATTCTCTCAACCTCACAACTCTAAGCCTATCTTGCAGATAAGAAAACTATAAAGTTAAACTACTTGCCTGAAAGTAAACTGCTGCAGAGAAGAGGTGACGCCAGGATTCTGGTCCCAGCAGCCTAGCCCTAAAGCCCATGTGGCAACCCTCAGGCTGTGTACCCCTCCTTATTGTTATTGGTGTATATCATGGTTGATGAATGGCTTTCTTGCCTTCTCAGAACTACCCCCACAAAAAAAAAAAAAGTATAATTTACTCAAGGTATTCCATGTAGAATTTGGAAAGTAACTGGAAGGTAATACTTGTGTATATTTACGGGGTGCAACATGATGTTTATATAATATATAAATACATATTGCAGAAAGCTAATTAACATGCTTATCACCTCAAGGACATTGTTTACTGCAATGAGATATTAAAAATCAACCCATTAGCCATTTTGAAATATACAATATATAATTGTGGCCTCATGAGACTGCTGAAATGTATCCCTCCACTCTAACTGAAGCCCAGTCCCCTCTGGTCACCACCTCCCTCCCCCCCATCCTCTTTTCTGTAGTTTTAGTGTTATTTTATTTACTTCCTGTGTCTTTGTGTGTAAGTCACATGGAGAGTCAGAGAAGACTCCTAGAAGATTCCTTGAATAAAACCTCTTTGCAATTGCAAACAGTTGAGAGATGTGACAGAGAAAGTGTATGCTAACCCCACATGCACATACCATAGCCCGATGGAGTCAACAGGGTGGGCCCACTAAGGAAATGAAAGGGCACACAGCCGGCTGACAGAGACTGAGCAAAGCTAAGCCTGTCTGGCTTTCCAGCTCAGCATACTGCACTCTGTATCAAATCCTGACCCAAATTCTGCATTGTCCTTCTTCACTATTTTGTGATAACAGGCCTGGGCTTCCTTGACATGTTTCACATTCTAAAAAGCAAGTGGTAGGCTAAAAGGTAGAGAAGAACTAGGACCAGGAAAACTGACCTATCTGAATTTCACCCTTACTATAAAACAAGGTAGAGAGCTGCCTCCTAACACCAGAGGTCATGGGTCAGCCTTGTGTAAAGTGCCTGGCATCTGTGTATCTTCATACTGAGACATTAGCTTGCAATGGGTTTGCACCTTTCATCTAGTCCTTGGTATGCCTTCTTCCTGCCTGTACACATCTGGACCAGTCAGAATGATTCTCAGACCTCTTCTCCAAGAGTTGACAGTGGCTGAGTTAGTTCTATTTATATTTGTTTGTTGGGGCAGGATCTTACTCTGGCCCAGGCTAATCTAGGACTCTTTTGTAAGCTAGACTGGCCTTGAACTTTTGGTACTCCTCCCAAATGCTGAAATTGCAGATGTAAACCACTTCACCTGGCATTTTTTTGTTGTTCTTGCTTTTTACACAGTCTCATGTGTAAAATGGTCTGGTCTGGTCCCAGACTCTCCATGTAGTTGATGTAGCTGAGGATGACCTTGAACTTCTGATCCTCTTGTCTCCACTACTCAAGTGTTGAGATTATAGGCATGTGCCACCACTCTTGGCTTCAGCTTATTATGCTTTTCTATTTATCTATTTATTTTAGGAGGCAAAAGAATGCTGGGTGCATGTGTGATCAGAGAACAACTAGCAGGAGATGGTTCTCTCTGGAATATTGTGTTGGTCCCAGGGATCAAATTCAGGTCATCTGACTTAGTAGGAAGGACCTTTATCTACTAAGCCATCTCCACGTTTGGTATTTTATTTGGTCTAAGCCTGGACAATATTCTCAGATGTGAAAGTTCACTTTCTGGATGTCCTGAAATATACTTTCTTAAATTACAACATACATATCTAATTTGTGATTTTGCATCGCCCAACATGGGTTCTGGGAACCAAACTTAGGGCCACTGAAAGGCAGAGCAGCAAGCACTCTGCTGTCCCGATTCAACTCCTGCTGTACTTGGAATCTAAACAATTGAGTTTCACTCTCGAGCACCTAGTATTCTGTATCTCACCATTTCATAATATGCCTCCTTAATACACGTGTCTTCAACCTAAGGGCAATAACCAACGTTTAAGTTATATGGTAGACCAGGGGCCTGACATGCTAATCATAACCAGCAACCTGCCAGGTTTGATGTTTAAACCCCACCCGCAGGCTTTAATGATATCATAACATCATAGAAGCCCCAAATTGGAAAGGACAAAGACTTTATCATGGAATCTAATACCCTACCCAGGGCAAATGCTCCCTCCACATGACCATGTAGCCTCAGCCAGCATACTCTAGGGCTGGAAACTTGCTGCCCTCTGGCAGGCTCTCCCTCCCAATGTGTCCTCTTTTATTAAAAAGATAAACTGTCAAACCTGCATGCTCAGATTTCACTGCTGAGAGATGAGAGGTGAGCCCTGCCAAGTGTCCTCTGCATACTCAAGTCCCAAGGTGCCCTTCAAATTCACGACAAGCCACACATGTTACTCTGCTTACTCTCTGTTGTCTTCTCCGACAACCCCATGTGTGAGCCCAAAACTTCCCTCTACTTTTTCTGAGACGAACTCTCTCCTAGGCTGAAGATCTACTCTTAGCCTCTGAGTAGCAGGAATTTGCAATCTCAGACAAATTATATCACTTCATTAAATTTTTAATGTGGTGCTAAGAATGCTGGGCCTCACACATGCTGGGCAAGCTCTCTACCACTGAAGCACACCCCTAGCTTCCTCAATCAATCACAATATCTCTCGATGCTAGCTAGCCTGGAATAAGGTGGGCTAGCCTAAAAAGGCATTGTGGTTAAGGAAGGAAGGAAGATAAAAGTTCAGAAAGAAAAAATAAAATAGAGAAAGCATTTAGAGGTCAGGAGATAGCTCAATGGGTAAAGTGCTTGCTCGGGTCATGAAGACCTGAGTTTAGATCCCCAGTATTCCATGTAAAGCCTGGGCACAAATATTCCTGTAACCCCAGCAACTGAGATGTGGAAACAGGTAGGTCCCAGGGGCTTAATGTCTAACCAGCCTAGCTTAAATGATGAATTCAAAATCACTGTTGAAACCTTATCTCAAGTAATAATAATAATAATAATAATAATAATAACAAGAAGGAGAAGAAGAAGAAGAAGAAGGAGGAGGAGGAGGAGGAGGAGGAGGAGGAGGAGGAGGTTGGGGTCTGGAAGGATAGCACAGCATTTAAGAGTGCTCTCTGTTCTTGTAGAGGACATGGGTTCCCAGCTCCTACTAAGAAGAAGAAGAGAAGAAGAAGAAGAAGAAGAAGAAGAAGAAGAAGAAGAAGAAGAAGAAGAAGAAGAAGAAGAAGAAGAAGGTGGTTGGGGTCTGGAAGGATAGCACAGCATTTAAGAGTGCTCTCTGCTCTTGTCAGTTCCAGGGGATCTGATGCCCTCTTTTGGCATTGTAGGGACTAGGCACTCAGGTGGTGCACAGACATACATGCAGGCAGAACACTTATATACATAACATAAAAAATAAGTAATAAAATAAGGTGGACAGAAATAGAGGAAGATACCAATGTCAACCTCTGACCTACTCATGCCCATGCACCGTCAAGTTCATTTGCATACACACATGCATACACATCCCACACACACAAAGAAAGAAGAAGGAAAAGGGGAAGGAAGAGAGAGACAAAGAATGGAAAGAATCAGTTAAGAAGGATCTTTGGGTAGGAAAATAGAGTCTTTGGCTAAGTTCCAAAACATAATCTAAATGTTAGCAAGCCTAGAGGCAAGAAGGCCAGGGGGACCCACCCAGCAAAAGACATGAAAGGGGTCACTCTGGGTTTAGGAGGAGCAGAGCAACAGAATCACAGTATCAGGACCTGAGTGAGTTCTTTTGCTGGATGAAGAACAGACCAGAAGCAAAATCACAGAACAGGTGCCTGTGGCTGACTTGGGAGGACCTAGTCGAGGGCATCTGGGATTGCTGGGTTCTATCTAGGTGTGAATTTTGTTCTGTTTCGTTCCACTATATCAGCTGACATATGTAGCCATCATCAGGCAGCTGGCCTACAGAATCTCTACTGGCCTATATCACCTCCTACTCTTATAGATTATTTCAGATCTGTAATAGCCTTAAAAGCACATAGCCAGTCCTCACTGGTCAGTCACTCACTGATTGTTCCTACACACATCTACTCACTAAATACTAACGGGCTCCAGAAACATCAGGAAATAAAATACAGCCATTGCTTTTACAAGGTTTTGAGATTTCTGGGATAAATAGATTAAAAAAAAACTCTTACACCCAACAGACTCTTAAGTACCACAAAAGTGGAACGAACAAAAAAATTCTGTGCCAGGGGTTGAGAACAGAGCAGATCAGGCTGCATTTGACCAGCAAATGTTTTGTTTGGCTCACATGGTGTTTTACTTTGTTTTTTCTAATTAGGTGCCAACATTTAAAAATTAGGACATTTCACACTTAAAACGCAGATTCCTAGCTTCTGGTATAAATAGGAAGATCTACACACACCAGGCCAAATTTCTACCCATGATAATTGGCAGGAGCAGAGCAGCAGCTGCCCCTTTCATACAGAGTGGGAGCCTTCCAGTTTGCCACAGTCCTTGTTACTCCCTATTGCTCTCTGACATAGAAGGCAATGCATGGTTGCCAGTTATTGCCAGCTTGTGCAGTGGCTGCTCTTGTTTGTTTGTTTGTTTGTTTGTCTCATTATATAGCCCTAAGGATGAGGCTGGAGGAGCAGAAGCCCAAAGCCACCTGGGCTACATGAGACCCTGTCTCAAAAAAGTAACATCAAAACCTTTTTTTTTTTAATGTTGAACTATTTATTGGGGCTTGTGTACCATGAAGCATTTTCAGAGGTCAGAGGACAACTTGGTTCTCTCCTTTCACCACGTGAGCCCTAGGGATCAAACTCAGATCATTATGCTTGGCAATAGTTATTTACCTTCAATTGCTGAGCAACCTACTGCTAACCTCCACAAAGTTGTTTATTAAAATGAAAGATGCTGGCAAAGCAGGATGCAGAATGCAGTAACAGGAATCCCTTCTACTTAATATGCAAATAAGGGCTGCCTAGTCACACTACTCACCTAACTGAAATCAGAGCCTGAGAGAGCTGGCTTTGGAATAGGGTAGCCTGAGCTTGCAAGCTGGCTCCACCACACCCAGATATGTGCGCCTATCTACCCTCTCAGCTTTCTCGTCGGTAAAGGGGAGATAATTACAGTACCTTCTTAGAGAGACAATGAGGTAAAGGACACAAGTTCTTAGCTAGTGAATAAATCATGTCAGCATTAGCTGTTACTTGTGCAAGTTCCTCCAAAGCCAGCCTTAAGGGACGTTTAGGATCTCAGGTTACACAAGGAAAGGTCTCAGGACAGACAGAGTGGTGTGAAGCAGAACAGACCATCTAGGAAGACTCTGAGTCAAGCTGAGAATTATTGAAGCCAGAATTTCCTGAAATGTGTTCCTGGCTGGTGAATTTTAATGACAAAATAGAATAGGACATCAAGTCATACTGAATTAATTAAGATGACAAAGTCATTCTATTGTAATTCTCTCTTTTTAAAACACTTTTTTGATTTTTTTAAAAGGTATTTATTATGTATACAGCATTCTTCCTGCTTGTACACCTGCAGCCCAGATGAGGGCACCAGATCTCATTATAGATGGTTGTAAGCCACCATGTGGTTGCTGGGAATAGAACTCAGGACCTCTGGAAGAGCAGACAGTTCTCTCAACCTGAACCATCTCTTTTTTTTACTATATATATTTTTTTTCTTTTTATTTTTTGGGTTTTTTGTTTTTGGTTTGTTTGTTTGTTTGTTTGTTTTTGAGACAGGGTTTCTCTGTGTAGCCCTGGCTATCCTGGAACTCACTCTGTATACCAGGCTGGCCTCAAACTCAGAAATTTGCTTGCCTCTGCCTCCCAAGTGCTGGGATTAAAGGCATACACCACCACCATCTGGTGTTTTTGTTTTTGTTTTGTTTTTGTGTAGACTTGACTGTCATGGAACTCACTTTCTAGACCAGGCTGGCCGCAGACTCTGAGATCTGCCTGCTTTTGCTTCTGCCTCCGGAGTGCTGGGATTAAAGGTGTATGCCACCATACCTGGCCTTTTCTTTCTTTCTTTTTTTTTAACTATTTATATGTAACTGTGTGTGTGTGTGTGTGTGTGTGTGTGTGTGTGTGTGTGTAAATGATATGGGAGTACACATGCCATGAAACTGGTATGAAGGTCAGAGGACAACTTTATGGAATTGGTTTCATCATTAGGGGAGCAAGTGCTTTTGTCTGCTAAGGCATTTTCCGTCCAGTTTCTTTTGTTTTGTTTGAGATATGGTCTCACAGAACCTAGGTTGGCCTTGAACTCATTACATAGCTGAGAACTCCAGATCCTCTTGCTTCCTCCCACAAGTGAGCGGGAATTACAGGCTTGGGCCTAGCTTTCTTTCCATCCTTTTTCAAACCGTTTTTATTTGTTTGTGTGTAATGTGTGTGTATGTTAGTATAAAACGTGCATGAATATACATGTGTGCGTACATGTGTTCTGCAGAGGCCAGAAGGCACCAGGTGTCCACATCTCCTCTTCTGACTTGTTCCTCTGAGGCAGGGGTCCTCCCCTTAACTTTGAGCCCCCCTCTTTTTGTCTAAGTTGGTGGCCAGCAAACCCTATCAATTATCCCGTCTCAACTCCTCTCTGTACCACCGTCACAGGCTTCTATAGGACCACACCTACCTTTATATTGGTGCTGGGGTCAGAACTCTGGTCCTTATGCCCTCAAATACTAAGCCTTAATCCTCAGTATTTTTAATTAAGTATTAAATTAAGTTCAATCTTAAGTACTAATTTTGAAAATACTCCTCAAGCTTTCTAATCAGGAGCTGTCTTGATTTGATGCGAATCTTACATGTTTCTCTGACCTTACATGGAAATGTCCTGCTTCAGGCACAGTAGATCTCAGCTCAGGTGGAAATGCTCAGTACCTAGATGCAAGTTACTCACACTGTTTTGTTTGTGCCTGCTTGAAAGTGTTTAATCCCAGCACTAGGGAGGCAGAAGCAGATGTATCTCTGTGAGTTCAATGCCAGCTAGGTCAACATAGCGAATTCCAGACCAACCAGACCTTTAAAGTGATACTCTATCTCAAACACAAACAAACAAACTAAAACAGAAGAAACTTAAAGAATGTCAGATAAACAAAAGTGTGGGCACTTTGACGATGGCTAGGAAGCTGAGAAAACACTGGTGGATGAGAGAAGTCCAAGAGGGATTTTGAGAAGAGAAGCAAAACTGGATGATGATGACGTTTAAAGTGCTCCAGCGGACCGCCACCCTCAGTTGGTTCCTAACCCCCTCCAGAAATCTCGGGTTTTTCTTCCACTGGGGAGTTGAAGGAACAGAATCGGAGTCCTCGGCCCAGGCCGCAGGCCCGTTGCCATGGCAACGCGCCGGTTCCCGCCGCCTCCCCTGCTATCCCCGAAGTTCCCGCTCCTCACCACTGTTCCGCTTTGTCTCTCCACGTCAACACGGCCCTCATCGCCGGTTCCCTCACGCCTCGGGCCCCTCCTCCCAGCCTCGGCAGCTACAGGCTTCTCTCCACAAACCACTTCAGCTACCTGCGCTACCCTTAGCAACGCACATGCGCAATGAACCGCGAGTGAGTTTTCCCCCCACCTCCCCAAAGCTCCTAGTGCGCAAGTCCCAAAAAGGAGCCCGGCTCCTCCGCGGAAGCTCCGAGCGCGTCGAGACGCAGGAGGCGGGAGCATAAATATGACACGAGCGATTGGTCAGGGGAGGTGGGTGGGGCGGGGCGTCTTGACGACGGAGGGTTTGATTGGCGGGACCCTGGCTCTGGCGTCTGTGGCTGAAGCCGTGGCGGGAAGGTGGCTGGGTGGGGATTGACTGACTTTAGCGTCAATGTTTGGATTCGGCCTGGTGTTTTGAGTTGTGTTTTACTCCACCTCTCGGCCTGGAGCTGCAGCTGCGCCCCCGTGGACCGAGGCAGCAGGGATGGAGAGCCCAAACCTTGGGGACAACAAAGTCCCCTCCGTCACCGCTGGAGAGAGCCTAGTACCAGACCCGCCTTGGGATCGCTGGCAAGTTTTTAAACCTCCCTCGGGCCTCAGCGGAGTCGCTCTTGTGTGGGTCTTCCTAACCTTCAACACAAGGTGACGGACACCTAGAGCTGTCGCCCTGTGGGAACAGACTAAGGCGTGCCGATTCCTTGGCCGAACTGACTGGGTAGCTTGGAGGACAAGGGAGGGTTTGTGATGCAAGCAGGGTAGCCTGGGCCGGAAGGACCCCTCAGAAATAAATAGCCCGATGAAAGTCACAGAGGAAGCTACCGTTGTGTCCCGGCTAAGACGATGCACTTATTTGCATGTCCCAAAACTTGGTCGCTCCAACAGTTCTAAGGTCTGGGCATTTAACTAAGTTGGTAGTGTTAACGTAGTAAACTCAAAAAGCCGTGGGTTCGAGCGTCAGCACCGAATATCCGGGCTTGGCGGCGTATGCCTGTGGAGGCAGGAGGATCAGAAGTTGAAGATGAGTCTCTGGTACGTCATGGGTTCAGAGCTAGCCTTCGGTGCATAAGATCCTGTCTCAAAAGCAAACAACAAAACTTTTTTTTTTAAATGTTACTTCCTTTTTACAGATGAAGGGAGATTTTTTGAGCTCAGAGTGACTTTTTCTTTGGAAGCTCAGTTAATAATAAATAGCGGAGCCGGGATTTTGACCCATTTTGTTAATCTAACAGTTTGTAGTGGTTCCCTCAGGTTTCAGTTACCTTGTCTCCCTATAAGATTCTTCTAGCTGATGCTTAACGCCGAATTCCATCGAAGAATGCCATGGTTCTAATTGTGGTTAGTCTCTAGGTCTTGCTTAGTTTCCCTATTTCCCTATTTGTAGAAAGTAGATTGGATTAGAAGGTCTCTCTAGAGACTCACTTTTATTTATGTATGTGTTTGTATATGTATGTGGGTGTTGGTTGGAGACCAGAGGAGGTGTCAGATTTACTGGAGCTGGAGTTGCAGTCTGTTATAAGCTGCTTGGTGTGGGTACTGGGGTCCTCTGGAATATGTGCTCTTAACCACTGAGTTATCTCTCCAGCCCCTCACTCACCTTTTAAAATGTATAGTTTAGTGATTAAAATACACTGTACTTTCCAGGACAGCCAGAGCTATAAAGAGAAATCCTGTCTCAAAAAAAAAAAAAAAAAAAAAAAAAGATATACTGTACTAAAAGCTGGAGAGAGAGTTCAATTGTTTAAAGCACTTATTGCTCTTCCTTAGGACCTGGTTTTGTTTCCCAGCACCCACAGCAGAGGCTCACAACTATCTATAATTCAGCCCCAGGGGATCTAGTCCCTTTGGGCCTCAGCACCTTGCATGGACATGGTGCACATATTAGGTATAGGTTTGGGGATCTACTCTGCAGGTGATCTGATTTTGTTGTCATACAATTTGTCAATAAAAGTAAACAATTTTTTAGAGATTTATTTATTTTTGTAATATATATGTGTGTATGTATATATATACACACATATACATATACATGTGTGTGTGTATATATACATATATATATGTGTATGGCATTGAACATATATATATATATGGGGACAAAACACCCCCACCTTTTTAACATTTAAAAATCCATGTTGAGCCAGGTGGTGATGGTACATGCCTTTCTTTCCAACATCTGGGAGGCAGAAGCAAGTGAATTTCTGTGAGTATATATATATATGGGTGTTTTGTCTCACATACCAGAAGAGAGCATCAGGTCCCATGTGATTACAGTTAAAAGATTGTGAACTATCATGTGGGTACTGGGAATAGAACTCAGAACCTCTGGAAGAGCAGCTAGTGTTCTTAACAGCTAAGCCATCTCTTCAGCACCCAATGAGAGTAAATTTTAACCTCACAAAGTGATGAGAATCAAGACTGAAAGAGATTTGGAAGTTCTTATCAGAAATTATGTGCCTTTTGGAGGGCCAGACCATTTTATGAAAGTGGTAGTAGTTTCTCAAAAATGCACATATATGTGAAGAGTTCCCTTTACATGTTTATAGGAAAGAGGGGTGATTCATTTAAGCAGTTTGAGCGCAGATGAAAAGTTCAGTTACTGGCTCATATCTCAAAACTTCCAACCACTGTCATCCGAGTCCTTTATAATAGCCCTGTAGTGTGAATTTAAAAAAAGTTTAGCAGGCAGAGGCAGGCGGATTTATGAGTCCGAGGCTAGCCTGGTCTACAGAGCAAGTTCTAGGACAGTCAAGGCTACACAGAGAAACCCTGTCTCAAAAAAAGTTTAGCAAGTGTATCTTCAACTGTTACTGTGTGGAGATTCCTAACATTTAAAAATCCATGTTGAGCCAGGTGGTGATGGTACATGCCTTTCTTTCCAACATCTGGGAGGCAGAAGCAAGTGAATTTCTGTGAGTTCGAGGCCTGCCTGGTCTACAGAGCGAGTTCTAGGACAGTCAAGGCTACACAGAGAAACCTTGTCTTGAAAACCAAGGTGTAGGAGGACACCCATGTTGAAGGACAAGAAGAGAAATTGTCAGAGACGAGGCAATACTCATGGCACAAGACTAGCTCACTGACTTTAATCTGTATTTTACGCAGTCCCATACTGCTGTGGGTAGGAAATGAGGCAGCAGTGTAAAATAAATTTTAAATGAGCTCATCACTTGGGTTTTGTTTTTCCAGCAAGGAAGATGTTGCTGTTGGACTGGGAGGAGTGGGAGAAGATGGAATGGACCTGGTGATAAGCAGTGAGTGCAGCTCCCCTCTCCAGGATCCCACTGCTTCTACTCCGTCTAGCTGTACTGCAGCAACAGAATGCCACAGGCCTGTCCCCTGTGGATGGCAAAGAGTTGTGAAGCAAAGGTTACATGGGAAAACTGCAGGAAAATTTGATGTATACTTTATCAGGTAAGCATTTAGGAAGGAAAATAACAATACAGCCAAGTGATATTTTGTCCATAATGGGAAAGGATAGCAAGAATCTGAGGTTTACCGGCCAAGGAAATGACTCAGGGAATAAAGCATTTGTCATTGCAAGCATGAGGACCAGAGTTCAGACCCCCAGAATCCATCTACAGAGCTGAGTGGGTATGGCAGCTGCCTGGGATCCTGGCTCCCAGGAGCCTGAGATGGGATCCTCAGGGAAAGCTGGCTCACTACACTAGCACAATTTAGTGTTCCGGGCTCGGTAAGAAACACTGTCTCAAAGAAAGTGAAGAAAGACACCTGATTTTAACTTGAGGCTTCTACATGCACAGGTACACATGAGAACACTCATATACACGTGCGCATACCACACACATACATTTAAAAAAAGTATTATAAAATCATTACTGTTCCTTCAGTGTCACTGGTTGTACCAAGTGATATGAGGACAGTCACATATTCACAGTGTCGATCCTGTTCTCATTGATAATGAGACGTGTGGATTTAATTTAAATTTGTATGCTGATTTTATACTATCATAGAAGAATCTATTGAAAAGGGCCATTTATCACTTCTTGTTGCTTTAAAATGCCAAACATCTTTGGTGACATTTAGAAATTATTAATTGGAATTCTGAAATATGGTCCAGTTCTTTTTAAAAGTCACTCTTTTTTTTTTTTTTTTTTTTTTTTTTTTTTTTTTTTTTTTTTTTTTGTAGCCCACAAGGATTGAAGTTCAGATCAAAACGTTCACTTGCTAAGTATCTTCTCGAAAATGGAGAGACTTTTCTTAAGCCTGAAGATTTTGATTTTACTGTACTGTCTAAAGCGGGCATCAGTCCAGGTTATAAACACCAGAGTTTGGCGGCTCTGACTTCCCAGCAGCCAAATGAAACTGACATTTCAAAGCAGACCCTCAGGACACGAAGCAAGTGGAAAACAGATGTGTTGTCTCTGCCCAGCGGTAACTCAGAGTCGCCAGATAGCAGCAGACCGTCTAACTCTAGCTCTGCTCACTTGCCACTGGAAGAACAGAAGGGC
The DNA here is from genome assembly GCF_008632895.1 of Mastomys coucha. NCBI lineage: Eukaryota > Metazoa > Chordata > Mammalia > Rodentia > Muridae > Mastomys > Mastomys coucha. Next base: position 109,063,052 of record NW_022196903.1, on the reverse strand, counting down.
ATCCAGGATGCTGACTCTGGGAAGAGGAGACAGCCCAAAAGAAAGGTGACTGTTTTAAAAGGAATTGCAAGTCAGAAAACCAAACAAAGGAAGAGGCTCTCAGATTCTACTCAAAGAAACAGAAAAAGAGGATCTGTGGTCCAGAGAACGGGGCCTGAGAGCGAGCCAACTCCGCTGGAAAGTCATTTCAACAGAGCCGCCTGCCCCGCGGATACCTGTGCAGGGGAGACTGTCAGCCTGGCCGGCGAAGAAAGCGGCCTGGGACCAGAAAAATCACCGAGCCCAGGGTCAGATCTTGGTTTCATACAAGTAACTTCTGGTACCACAAACAAGTTATATTCAACTGAAACAGCCAGTGATGCAAAACGTGAGCAGACTTTTTTAGAATCAGAGGAAATCAGATCGAAGGGAGACAAAGAGGGGGAGGCACATTTGCATCTCGACGTTTTACAAGATGGCTCTGAAATGTCCAGCTGCTCACAAGCCAAGAAAGACTTTACTTCTGAGACATTTCGAGGTATTCAGTGCATAAATGTTCTGTTAGCTGTGTGGTGAACTGTCTTCCCTCCCGGATCTTGTATTTCATGCCTGGATATGGTTGAGATAGGGAGTACAGTGAAGAAGAGACACGCGTCAGATATTCTCCCAGTTGATCCCAATATCCGCCCTAAGTGATTTTTGAGAACAGGGTTTCACGTATCCCAGCTAGCCTGGGTCTCACTGTATAGCTGAAGATACCTTTAAAATTGTATCCTTCTGACTCTGCTTCCTGGGTGCTGAAATTAAAGGCATGTGCCACTATGCCAGTTTATGTGATGGTGGGTATAGAACCCAGAACTTAATGCGTGGCAGGCAAGCACTCTATCAACTGAGTCACACCTCCATCCCATAACTGATCTTTGAGCCCTTAATTATGGTGATCAGCTGGCTACTGCCAGGATGCTCAGCAAAGGAAGCCTGGTGTGTCATGACTGCTACCACTTCTCCCGGAAGAGCTAGAGCTCGAGCTTTCCACACTTGCTGCCTTCCTTTTTGGCAGTAATCTTAAGACTATAAGGAAAAGTCTCTGTGAAGAATGTAGATAAGACTCCTTTTATAAACTGACCAAGAATAGTCAACATCTTTCAGCCCCTCCTGTGCCGCTACTGTGTGACTCCCAGTTTAATTTCATCTGTATTACATTCTTTTTTTTTCTTCTGTTACAGCCTGATGCTTCTCTAAAAGGCCTTGAAGCTTTCAATAATTCAAAAGTATAATCGCTTAGTTCATGTATTATTTGTACCGTGCTCTTCACACAAGAGTCCTGGGCTTGGCAGTTTTGCCTATACAATGCCTCAGTGATAAAAAGATCTGAGCAGCTCTGGGTTATTCGTTATACTCTTATGGCATAATGAATAACTCCCTTAAAGGAGAATAGTAATTTTAATTTTACTTAGATTCCTTTGGGAACACAGCCTGCACAGATTGGTGGAACCAGGGTAACACTTGATTTCTGCTTCCAGTCCCATCCATAATTGTGCATCTTTTCTGTGCCTGAGATTGATGCATCGTTAACAGATGGGCACATACACCTAAGAAATGGATAAGAATTCCTCAGTGTATGTCCTTTGAGCTTCTTAAAGCATTGGATTGTATAGATATGCTGCAATTATAATGGATAGGTTAAATATTAAAAGCATCTTGTCTTGGCTCATCCTATACTGAAGTCTGGTTCTCAGTGTAGAGGAAATGCTGTTGGGTACGAGGTACCCAGTGGAATGATCATATCTTAGCTTAGCTAGAAAGTGTCAAGCCAACAAGTAATAAAGGAAGCTGGTTGGTTAGTGCGGGAACCCATGAAAACCATCAAGTACCAATTAGATCAGTTTCCTTTTTTTTTTTTTTTTGGTTTTTTTTTGGAGACAGGGTTTCTCTGTGTAGTCTTGGCTGTCCTGGAACTCACTCTGTAGACGAGGCTGGCCTCGAACTCAGAAATCCACCTGCCTCTGCCTCCCAAGTGCTAGGATTAAAGGTGTGCGCCACCACTGCCCTTTGTTCTATGTCATACTTTCTTCCGGCTTTCCCTGCCCAGACTAGAATAGCAAAAGCAACTGACATCATTATGTGGAGGCCTGGATACTTGTTGCAGTGTTTAGTCAACTCTGGTATCATTTTCTGACAACTACTTTAAGCTTTAGTTTCTGAAAATTAAAGGAATACCCCAAGCTAGTTCTGTTTTTCATATCAAGACAAAAGGCAGCTAGAGAGATGGCTCAGCAGTTAAGAGCACTTCCTGCTCTTTCCGAAAACTAAAGTTGAGTTCCCCTCACCCATGTCAGGTGGCTCATGACTGCCTGTATCTCTGGCTCCAAGGTATCTAATGCCATCTGCTGGCCGCCACAGGTATCACATGTAACACATGATAAATTAAAATTAAACAATTTTATTATAAGGTAGCTGAGTATGGTGTTACATGTCTATAGTCCCAATACTTGGGAGTTAGATGTAGAAAGATCATGAGTTCAAGACCATCCTCAGCTACATGGTAAGTCTAAGAGCCTGGACTACATGAAACATCGTCTCAAAACAATAACAAAATAATTGTGAGGTAAAAATAAGAAGTGTAGCAGGGCAGTGGTGGCACACGCCTTTAATCCCAGCACTTGGGAGGCAGAGGCAGGTGGATTTCTG
>NW_022196903.1:109046621-109060288 GCF_008632895.1 Mastomys coucha | reverse complement strand
AAAAAAAAAAAAAAAAAGGTGGAAAAAGATGGTTTTATAATATACAAATGTAAGATATTAACTGATACTCAAAGGGTGTAGCTAAAGGACTCCCTTTATGACCATTTAAACTTGAGAGATTAAAACTTGAGAGGTTTGATAATATTAGTTAAGATTTTTATTTTAGGGCTGGAGAGATGGCTCATGGTTAAGAGCACTGACTGTTCTTCCAAGGTTCCTGAGTTCAAATCCCAGCAACCACATGGTGGCTCACAACCATCCATAATGAGATATGACGCCCTCTTCTGGAGTGTCTGAAGACAGCTACAGTATACTTACAGATAATAAATAAATCTTAAGGAAAAGAAAAATTTTTATTTTGTATATGTGGGTGTGGATATCCACAGAAGGCAGGAAAGGGTATTAGATTCCCTAAAGCTGGAGTCACAGGCAGTTGTGAACCACTCGACATTGGTATTGCAAACTGAACTTAGGCCCTCTGGAAGAACAGCAAGTACTCTAGTGCCAAGCAGTCTCTCCACAAGCTTGTTGGGTAGCCTAGGCTGGCATCGAGCTCACAGCTCTTCTCAGCTTCTCCTGTGTACCTCTTTCTTGGTAAATACAACTGGAGAACCTTTGAAATGTGTGGGGAAATTATAGAAGAAGAGAAAAATTAGCACTTCTAACCACCACTATACCATCCTAATTCTATTCTTAGTGTCTCTTTATGTGTGTGCACACATACACATATGAATTCATGTTTATAAAATTGAGATCATATGTAGAATCTTGCCTCTTTTCCTTTTTGAAGTAAATGTCAGTAGAAAATATTCATGATAGAGTGTCAACATTTTTGTTTGTTTGTTTGGGTTTTTTTGTTTGTTTTTCAAGACAAGGTTTCTCTGTATAGCCCTGGCTGTCTTAGAACTCATTCTGTAGACCAGGCTGGCCTCGAACTCAGAAATCTGCCTGCGGGCGGTAGTGGCACACACCTTTAATCCCAGCACTTGGGAGGCAGAGGCAGGTGGATTTCTGAGTTCGAGGCCAGCCTGGTCTATAGAGTGAGTCCCAGGTCAGCCATAGCTACACAGAGAAACCCTGTCTCGAAAAAACAAACAAACAAAAAAATCCACCTGCCTCTGCCTCCCAAGTGCTGGGATTAAAGGTGTGCACCACCACTGCCCGGCGAGTGTCAACATTTTAATGACCACATTATAGAAATATATTAGAATAGTCAGGCTGTTGCAGTTTTCCATACTGTGAGCTGGCCATGTAAATCATAGGGCACCAGTAAGGGCCATGGGCTCTTGAGCTAGCTTGCGTGGATTTCCACTGTAACTCTCACACTAGCTGTGTGACCTGGGACTCATTTAGCTTCTCTGTGCCTCAGTTTCCTTATGGATAAAGTGGAGATAAAATAATGCAGGATATTAGTGGAATTAGGGTAATCTATGTAGCCTAGGCTAGCCCCAGCATTCCCTAAGCCATAGACTATAAACAATTTTTGCTTTTCAGAAGACAGCATCCCACGAACACAAGTAGAAAAAAGGAAAACAAGCCTGTATTTTTCCAGCAAGTACAACAAAGAAGGTACCCACCCTTCCCCAAGAGCAACAGGGCGGGGGGGGGGGTGGCATTTCCAAGTCTTTATGAGAACAACTTTGACAACCCTACAATTTTGTAGCCCTTAGCCCCCCAAGACGCAAAGCCTTCAAGAAATGGACCCCTCCTCGATCACCTTTTAATCTTGTTCAAGAAATACTTTTCCACGATCCATGGAAACTCCTCATCGCAACTATATTTCTTAATCGGACCTCAGGTTTGTGGGCCATTGTCATCTTGTCCTGGTTAGAAGGGAGATACCCAAACCGATTAAGAGATCCAAGTTCAAGTTACATTTTGAGTTTGTGATGTCCAACAAGGCTTTTCCCTTTTGGCCCTCAGAATTCTTTACTTATGCAAACATTAGACTGGATGACAGCCAACATCCTTTTTAATACTGAGAGCCAGGTGGCCATTGATTTCCTACTAACTGATGAACTTTGGTTATCAGCGAAGGAGCAGTTGATATTTTTTCCTCTATCCTTGTTGGAACCTCCCTGTGTTCACTGGATTCTTATAGTGCTTATCTAGTGAGCTGATGATTTGAAAACTAGCCAGTTTCAGTATAATTTGGATTAATAACCAAGAAGATTAACAGTGTTGGTATTTGGTTCTGTAAGTGGCTGCTGGTTCAGGTAGTGACTTGACAGTAGTTAAACAAGGCTAGGGATATAGCTCAGTGGTAGAGCCCTTGCCGGCATGCAAAATACCCTAATTTCATTCCCAGCACCACAAACACAGTAACAGAAATGCCACTGCCTGAAGTTTCTAGATGTAAAACTACCTAAACAAGAAGTTGGCCTTTCCCAGGACCTGTGTGTGCCATTGTGTCTGCTCCCCAGGCAAGATGGCCATCCCTGTGCTGTGGGAGTTTCTAGAGAAATACCCTTCAGCTGAAGTGGCCCGCACTGCTGACTGGAGGGACGTATCAGAGCTCCTTAAGCCTCTTGGTCTCTATGATCTCCGCGCAAAAACCATTATCAAGTTCTCAGGTACGTTCCCCAAGCCCCTGTGGAAGGAGCAAACTGCCCACCGAAGGCAACCACACCTTAAACTTTAATGCCCCGGGATGCTATATTAATTGAAGTCATTTAGCTCAAGCACCAAAGACATTTAAAACAGGCGGCTTGCCCCACACTACAGACTCCTACTGACCCAACACTGGATAGCCCTGTGCATAGAACAGAAGTATTTCCTCTGTCTGTTTAGCACAGCCCAGAAGAGTGGTGAGGAAGAGGCAGGTGATAAGGGCATCACAGGCTTGAGGCTACAGTCCGTGCTGCTTCAGAGGGAGGCGGCATCTTGCCCCGTTACAGGCGTGAGGAAGGTGACTTTCTCAAGGCTGACCACATGTTGGGTGTGTGTCCTTCAGATGAATATCTGACAAAGCAGTGGAGGTATCCGATTGAGCTTCATGGGATTGGTAAATATGGCAACGACTCCTACCGGATCTTTTGTGTCAATGAATGGAAGCAGGTAAGCCCACCACTGGCCATTTCCAACATAAGCCAACATATCCAGCGTATTTGCTTCTGGGGCAAAATAAGCCCACTAGTATGCCTGGATCTATGAGAAAGAAACCCTGTTATATAGTCCCAACGAGATTTGCCCTCTGTTCAAAGAGCAGCAGGGGCATAGGTTATGAATTATAGTTTTGAGCTCTTGAGGTGCTGCCCGAGTCCCTGTGCTGTGGCCTCAAACTGACTTAAGCTGTCTGTCACTCCTGACCCTATTATCAGTCTATGTTCTGTTTAATACTGACAGAATTTCTTCCTCTTAAAAAAGGAGCCCGTAGTGCTGAGAGGAGATGGCTTAGTTTGTAAAGTGCTTGCTATGAAGACTTGAAGTCAGATTCCCTAGAACTCACAGAAGAGCCAGGCATGGCAGCATACACCTTCTACCTGGTAGTTCCAGCACTGTGGGAGTAAAAACAGGAGGTTGCCTGGAAGTTCCTGGATAGCCTGTCTGAGCTTGTATACCAGAGAGCCTAGCCTATGTGGGTAAAGCTCCAGGCCAGTGAGAGACCCTTTCTCAAACAAAAAGTGGATTGTGAACCAGGGAGATGACTCAGGGTGTAAAGGTGCTTGTTGCGCAAGCCTGGTGACCCGAGTTCGATTCCTGGAACCCACAGAAAGGTGGAAGAAAAGAACTGACTCTAAAAAAAAATTGTACTTCATAGACATGCCTCAGTATACACACATATACAACTAATAAAATTTAATTTTTCCTGAAGGTAGAAGGTGCCTGAGTCCTATGGCTGCACACATGCACCAAGAGTATACAAGTGCCTATACATACACACACATCTCCAAAACAGAATCCTCCATAGAAGAGGAAATATTTGGACTTAGAGTGTCTAATTGTCAGATTTCTCCTCAGATCTCAGGCTGGAATATGGCATCTGGGTTCTATTACAACTACCCATTCCATTGTTCCTGCACAGCACTGGTACATTTTGATGGCAGTGTGACAGCTGGAGGGTATCCTGGCACACCGCCTCCTCACAGTATAGCCCTATATTAAGTCAGTGAGGTCTAGAGAAGCCCAGGCTGAAGGGCCACAGTTCTACCCCTTTACCACTGGAGCCAATGGTTAGCTTCACAGGGTCTCTAATCATTACTTCTGCTCCAGGTCTGGGTTAGTTCTGAACTGGAGAGCACTTTGTAACTGTATAGGATATCTATTATATAAGGTATAATTATATACAGTTTTGGTTGCTGCTGGGTTCAGTGTCCCTTTTTATCTCAGGTATACTATGATGAACTCCCTCAACAAACCTTTAAACATGTCAATGGCTAATATGTTGTATTTCTTCCAGGTGCACCCTGAAGACCACAAGTTAAATAAATACCATGACTGGCTTTGGGAAAATCATGAAAAATTAAGTCTATCTTAAAGCCACCTGTTTGAAGTTTCCCATGCATTGCTTTGTGCTTCCATTTCTAAGGGCCCTGTGGTGTACAGTGAGCTCCCTTCCTGGCATGTAGAGGTTTTTTCAGTTTGTTAGAAGCCAATGTAAGCCTCTGCCAAAAAAAAAAAAAAAAAAAAAAGAAAGAAATGAAAGAAAGAAAGAAAAGGAAAGAAAAGGAAAAAAAAAGAAATTGTTAGATAATGATCCTAAAAGTGTGCTCAGTTTGGTTTTCCAATGATGACATTCAACGCGCCAATGCTCAGATCCAGTCACCAGCACTCCTGTGGAGGAAAGGCCAAACATGCATAAAGTGAGACTGTCATGTACAGAAAGACTCCTGTTCCTACCGGTACTCCAGGGGTATGGACTAACTAGTGAGGCATTAACTTTAGAAAGATATCACTAAATAAAAACCGAATTGACCTCCACATGGTGGTACAGCATGAACCCAGCACTCAGGAGACTGACAGAGAAGGATGGAAAGTTGAGGGCCTGCCTGCTTGCTGCTTTTACAGGGGTCATTTTTTAGCACCCACATCAGGCAGCTCATAACTGCTTATAACAACAGCCCCTGGGGATCTGACACCTCCTTTTGGCTTCATTGGGTACCTTAGCACATGTGGCATATATATATATATATATATATATATATATATATATATATATATATTATTTTGTTGTTGTTGTTGTTGTTCTTTTTTGATATAGTCTTACTGTATAGCCCAGGCTGGCCTTGACCATGATCCTCTCCAGATTCCCAAGTGTTAGGATTCTAGTAGTGTACCATGATGACTGGCATGGATGAATATATCAGAACACATTTTGTTAAGGAAAAATGGGATGGAATATTATGCATTTTGAGTGGATGCTGCCTTGAGGAAGAGAGATAATTTAATTTTTAAACTACATCTTAAGCCAAGCAGTGGTGGTGCATGCCTTTAATCCCAGCACTTGGGAGGCAGAGGCAGGTAGATTTCTGAGTTCGAGGTCAGCCTGGTCTACAGAGTGAGTTCCAGGCCAGCCAAAGCTACACAGAGAAACCCTGTCTTGAAAAACAAAAAACAAAAGATCCACTAAGATCCACTAGTGGCACACACAGAGACAATGATAATGTATATGTGATAAATATATGTACATAGTACCTGGGTTGCTGAGGCAAGAGGGCCACTGTGAATTCAAGGTAGCCTGGCGTATGAGAATGTGAAGGCAGCTTTGGTTACACAGCACAACCCTGTACAAAAAATACCAACCAAGCTTGTTGAACTAAATAAGCTATGTCTGAAGACGTGTCTGTCTGTCTTGTATAATGGAAATCTTTTTTAAAAAGATTTATTTGTTTTATGTATATGAGTACACTAGCTGTACAGATGGTTCCGAGCCATCATGTGGTTGTTGGGAATTGAACTCGGGACCTCTCCTCGCTTCAGGCCCCGCTCACGTAGAATGGAGTTCTTAAGATCCTAATATACTGTGAAACCTATCACTTTGTATTAAGTAGTTAATAAAATATTTTATTAAAAAGGAAGTTCCCTTTGGCATCATGTTCTTGACCACTTGCATTGGCTCTGAGGAATTTTAGATTTGGCCTTAATATGCCTGTGAGAGTGTAGCTTTATGGCTCCATTGCAACTCACTCTTTAACCCTGGTAGTTTGTGAAATCTCATCTCTCCCAATGTTTGGTGCCATTTCCATGACAGGTGGTATACCATCATGGTTCCAATCCCAAGAATCAATTGTCATTCTAAGGTTTGGTTTGAAAATTAAATTGAATGAGGGCAAAGTAAACCAACTGTCAGGAAGCTGTTTGTCGTAGGACCGCGAGTGGATGTAAGCAGATGTGCTATGATGCAGGCTAATTGATTTTCCCTCTGGTGAATAAGTGGCAGCTGTTAGAGGGATGCTGGAGCTGGAGAGAGAACTGGCGACAGAGTAGTCAAGTTCAGTTCCTAGCATCTCTATGGAGGATCACAACTCCAGGGGATCTGTTGCCCTCTTCTGGGCACACAGGTAGTATATATACACACATGTGAAATAATAAGTACACCTAACTGTAAAGAGATGTGGCAGGAAAGCTAGCCACACCTCCCACTTCACAATAACTCATAATATTTTCACAGACATCACAGGAACACACATAAGTGCAGAGCCCTGTGCTGGGGAGGGAAAAAGATGAAAAGGCTCTGTAGAGATGTCCCAGAAAAAGAGAACAGTGCTAACAGTATGGCAGAGAAGAGAAAGAGAAGATGAATATCCAGACACAAGCAGGTCAGAGTCCAGAGAAACCTTTGGATCCCTGGGCCACAGCCAAGGTTAGGTGGTAGAGCAAATTTAGGAAAATGTCAGCTATGAGGTAAGGCTGCAGGGCAGGGCCACTTACAACCCCCCTCTCCCTGGTCACCTTGGAGGGGTCCTCTGTCTGGCCGATTGCTGGGGTTCCAGGGTGACTCTTTTCAGGAGATAAGGTTGCCTGACCTCAGTGCGTTCCCTCACATGTCAGTGAAATCATGTTGCCTCATCATGGTTTTATAAATGTTCAAGGGCTGTGGCTCAGAAGGGCCAGTAGAAGCAAGTGCCTCAGGTTGTAGGGAGTCAGGAAGATGCTAAATCTAGTGAAGGTGGTCCCCAGCACAGAGAACTTGTTCAAATGTTGATCTTTATTTTGTGACATAAAGTTTAAAATTTTAGGATCAGGCGTGTAGTTCAACAGTTGAGTTTGCCTGACATGCACAAGGCTTAGAGATCAGTGCCTAATAGTACAAAACTTTTTTTTTTTTTTTTTTGAGACAGGATCTTTCTATGTAGACCAGGCTGGCCTCTAGTTCACAGAGATCCTTCTGTGTACTACCATTCCTGGCTAGAATAAAATTTTAACTCTTCAATTAAATGGTTTTATTTTGTGTTTAACACATTTACAGCCACTAACACTAGCTAACTCCAAGACATTTGTCACCCCAAAAGGAAACCCCATTCTAGTTTAATAGTCCTTTCTCACCACTCATCTCTGATCACCAGCAGCTGACTGTTGTAGACTTACAACATTTCATATAATAGAACATTTCATATAATAGAACCCTTCAGTGTGAGACCTGAGTCTGGATTCTGTCTTTACTAGACTCCTCCATGTAGTGTGTGGGTCATGTATCTTTCCATGCACACCCCATATTTCACCTATTAGTGGACATTTCAAGGGTTTATTATTAGGACTGGTTCCAACCTCTGTTTCTGGCTTTGATTTAAAGATAGGCTCTCATTGTGCGGCTCTGGCTAGCCTGGGACTTGTTATGTAACACAAGCTGGCCTCAAACTTAATGTCTATCTTCCCGCCCGTCTCAGCGCTGGGATACAAGTGGTTGCCACCATAACTGTTGATTCCAGACCGTAACACCCAGTCATAGCACCAAATACCTGTCTTTATTTGACCTTGACTAACTAGGATTCTCAGAACCCAGGGTAGAGTATGATACAAATGAGAAAAGTGAAGCCTAAAGATAAGATCTGTAAGATCCTGCAGCTTACAAGAAAATAGGAATTTTTTTTTTCTTCAGAATCAGGCCATGGGAAGACTGGGACATAGGCATGATTTCCCAAAGGAGGTACCAGCCAGAGCTAAGCAAATCGCAGACGCTCCTGGCTTCCAGGTTTTGGGAGGTGGGAGGGAAGAAGGGTTCTCCCGCCTCCTTCCTGAAAGTGGAAGCGCTCAGCCAATCGGTGTAGGGCATCTGTAGTTCCGGCAACAGAGGCTTACTCTGTTGAGTAAACTTACTTGATCTGCAAAACCTGAAGCTGATTTGCACCAAATGGCTAAACCAGGGGCATACTCCATAACGCCATCTACAGGAATCTTCCGGCTCCTGGCAGCAGAGCCATTGGAGAGCGCCAGGATAGGCTGGAAGCCTCATTATGCCTTCTCCATTGTGGGATAGGGGTTGCCAGGAGTTCCAGAAGGTCACAAACATTCTGGATTCCTATGCTCTAGCTAGAGAACCCGGCTGAGTCACGTAACTTGGAATCAAAGCCGGGCTCTTGTGCCTGGGAACCTGCTTATTTCTCAGTTGGGCAACAATGCGTAATATATTGAAAAAGAGACCTGGAGACGAGACAGTCAGCTGTCTGTCCCCAAACAAGTTCTTGGCAAAGGGTTGCACTTTGAGAGGTGGAGGGCACAAACAGACAAGAAGAGTTGGAGGCCAGAAGACCCACGCTCTCAGAAAGCCTCCTCCCCACCCACCTAATGCTCCACAGTGGAATGCTGGTACCCATAGCCACCTTTCCTCAGCACACAGTAGGGATGTGGCAGAAACCCTCACCAAACAAAGTGGAAAGCCAAAGAAAGCAAACAGCCTATGGGAGCTCCTGAAAGCCGAGGAGAGAAAAAAGAATCGTGTGACATTCGGCTTGACGTTCGTAGACCATGGTAAGTGAGAGTGCTTTTCATGGAGCTGGAAGGTATCTGGAGGACCTGGTTAGATGAGACGGAAACCAGGGGACACCCACGACCCTGTAAACGATAGAAGTGAGACGTTTTCAGAACAACTAAGATGCATGGTTGTGCTGGAATGCGTGTACTCAGCACTGCCGGGATGGGTGTACGCAGCACTGGTAGGACGGGTGTACTCAGCACTGCCGGGATGGGTGTACTCAGCACTCGTAGGACAAGTGTACTCAGCACTGCTGGGATGGATGGGTGTACTCACTCAGCACTGCTGGGATGGATGAGTGTACTCACTCAGCACTGCTGGGATGGATGGGTGTACTCACCCAGCACTGCTGGGATGGATGGGTGTACTCACTCAGCACTGCTGGGATGAATGGGTGTACTCACTCAGCACTGCTGGGATGGGTGTACTCAGCACTGCTGGGATAGGTGTACTCAGCACTGCTGGGATGGATGGGTGTACTCACTCAGCACTGCTGGGATGGGTGTACTCAGCACTGCTGGGATGGGTGTACTCAGCACTGCTGGGATGGATGGGTGTACTCACTCAGCACTGCCGGGATGGATGGGTGTACTCACTCAGCACTGCCGGGATGGATGGGTGTACTCACTCAGCACTGCTGGGATGGGTGTACTCAGCACTGCTGGGATGGGTGTACTCACTCAGCACTGCTGGGATGGGTGTACTCAGCACGGAGGTCAGTGGGAGAAGCTGTCTGGTGTAAAGTATTGACACTTAGGAGTGACCAGAACAACAGGAGCCCAGGATGATGGCCAGAAAGGAAGGCAGCAGCTGAGATGTGAGTCAGAAAAGGAGAACAAGTGTTGTGTTCTGAGACAAGTGAGGGCCCTCAGGCAAGTGCTCCTGGGAAACGCATGTGGGTCAGTAAACGGGGTCTTATCCAGCATTCAAGGCCCACAATGAAGTTCTCTGTGTTCCTGGGAATGTACAAACAGAAGCAAAGTCAGCCAGTGACAGCCAGTGACATCAGAATGTACCTGTGCATGCAGGAGTGGAAATTCAGCACTCTCCCTTCCAAATCCACCATCTGCCATGCATGGTCATAATCCTGTAGAGTACTAGAAGTGCCTTGAAGAGTGAGTCGGTGGTGTGCAGGCCACCTGCATGCAAGAGGGTGGTTGAGATGACACCTGATAGGCTAGTCACTGTTCTTTGCTGTGAAGAGAGACAGCGCTTCAAGGCAACTCTTATGAAAGAAAACATTTAATTCGGGGTCTTGCTTATAGTTTGAGAGGCTTAGTCCATTATCATCATGGCAGGGAGTATGATGGCAGCCAGATATGGAAAACTAGCTGAGATTTATACCCTGATACACAAGCTGAAAGAAAGAGAGAAAGCAGGAGAGAGAGTGCACCTGATGTGGGCTTTTAAAACTTCAAAGCCACTAGGCAGTGGTTGTGTTAGCCTTTAATCCCAGCATTCAAGAGACAGAAGCAAGCAGATCTCTGAGTTCATGGCCAGCCTAGTCTACAGAGTTATTCCTAGGATAGCTAAGGCCATACAAAGAAACCCTGTCTGAAGAAAAACAAAACTCAAAGCCCACCCCCAGTGACATATTTCCTACAACAAGCGCCTCCTCCCTCCTCATCTTTTCAAACACTTCTACTTCCTGGTGACTAAAAGTATTCAAACATAGGAGCTTATGGGAGCCATTCTTATTCAAATTACCACACCCTTACTGTGAACCACAGAATAGGAAGGGCTGGAAGACAAGCCTCAAAGAATACCATGCCCTTTGAAGCACACAGCAACTGAGTAAATAGAACCCAAGGGCCAGGTAAGAGGCCAGGAAACACGACTGAGCAGAAAGAAGCAATGTAGAAAAGAGGACAAGGTGGGTGTGAGATTATGGGGGAGAAGAGGGGCCAAGAGCTTTAGGCCCTGGAAGGAGGTGTGTTAACTCCTTGAGCACTAAGAAGCCAGCTGTCTTAGGGTTTTACTGCTGTGAACAGACACTATGACTAAGGCACTCTTATAAGGACAGCATTTAATTGGGGCTGGCTTACAAGTTCAGATGTTCAGTCAATTATCATCAAGGCAGGAGCATGGTGCAGGAGGAGCTGAGAGTTCTACATCTTCATCTAGACTGGCTCTCACATGCTTAAGAGGAAAGTCTTAAAGCCCACACCCACAGTGACACACTTCCTCCAACAAGGCCACATCTACAAGTAGTGCCACTCCCTGGACCAAACCTACTCAAACCACCACATTCCACTCACTGGCTCCCATAGGCTTGTTCAAATATATAAGTCTATGGGGGCCATACCTAAACAGCATAGTGAAAAATGCATTTAGTCCAAATTCCAAAGTCTCCATAGTCGACAGGAGTCTCAACAATGTTAAAGGTTCAAAGTTTCTTCTGAGATTCATCCAGTCACTGAAACTGTAATCCTCAAAGCTAGACAGGAAATAAGCTGAGGAACTGCAAACTCTGCATCTCCATGGCTGATGTCAAAGCAGTCTTCAGATCTCCAACTCCTTTTTCATCTTTGTTGACTGCGACAAACTTCTTTCTCCTGGACTGGTTCCACTCCGTGTTAGCAGCTCTCCTCAGCAGGTAATCCACAGCTCTGGCATCTTTAACATTTTGGGGTTTCCAAGTCAACTTCAGCTTCACAGCTTCCTGTTCCAATGTCTGAGATCCACACATGATTTTCTGGGCTCCTCCAAAGGGCACATCACATCTCCAGCTCTGCCCTCTGTAGAACTCTAGGCTCTGGTTGACTCCACTCCACTGATGCTGTTCTTGGTGATCATCCTATGGTACTGGCATCTCCAGTACACCAGCGTCTTCTGCTGCAACTAGGCTTTGCCAATAGCCTCTCATAAGCTCTTTTCACGGTGCAAAGCCTCAATTCCTTTGCATGACCCCTTCAGTCCTGGGCCATCAACTACAACTGAGGTTGCACCTTCACCAATGGCCTTCCATGGCCCCTCACAGTGCCAAGCCTCAGCTGCTCTCCATGACCCATTCATATCTTTCAAAACCAGTACCACCTGGGTGATTCTTACACATTACCAAGTCCAAATGCAGCATGGGGTACAACCTTGGCTATCTCTAGAACACAGCTTTGTTGTGCTCTCAGAAAACACTTACCAGAAGATTTCACCTCAGTGATGCTGGTCTCTCTCTCTCTTTTTTTTAAAGATTTATTTATTTATTTTATGTATATGAGTACACTGTAGCTGTACAGATGGTTGTGAACCTTTATATGGTTGTTGGGAGTTGAAAGTTTTTAGGACCTCTGCTTGCTCCAGTCAACCCCGCTCACTCCTGTTGGCCCCGCTTGCTCAATCCCTGTTTGCTCCGGCCCAAAGATTTATTTATTATACATAAGTACACTGTACCTGTCTTCAGATGCACCAGAAGAGGGTGTCAGATCTCATTACAGGTGGTTGTGAGCCACCCTGTGGTTGCTTTGAACTCAGGACCTTCAGAAGAGTAGTCAGTGCTCTTACCCGCTGAGCCATCTTGCCAGCCCTGGTCTCTTCTTAATTACCACGAATTTCTTAGCTCCAGCTAACCAGCACCAGTTGTCCCAGTAGTCCCTTCTGTTCTTGACCCTAAAGCCAGAGCCACCTGGCCAAAGCTGCTGAGTTCTGCTCCTTCCTAGGGTTGGAACATACCCCCCTTGTTCTGTTCCTAGCTTTCTGTTTTCCAATTGCCTCACTGCCTAAGCTCGGCTGTCCTGGAACTTGCTCTGTAGGTTGATCTGCATAGCTCTATCTCCTGGGATTAGAGGTATGTACCATCACACCTGGACTTAAGCTTTTTTCACCTAGAACTTGCTCTGTCCCAGGCTACCCTTAAACTCAGAGATCTGCTTGACTTTAATCTCCTGGGATTAAAGTTGTGTCCTACCATGCCTGAACTTAAACTTAGCTGGGTTGGATCTTGTCCCAAAGTCCCACTCCCTTAGTCTGTTATCTCCTAAAACATAGGATTCAGTTCCATTCTACTTCCTGGTGCCCCTTTAATACTTGAACTATATATTTTGTATATTTCTTTTCTCAGCTTGCTCCTTTTCATTAAAACGTTCTTCATAAGAATAAACTTTAGTAACCACACAACAGGCTGTTTTGAGACTTCCTTTTGTGTGTGTGTGTGTGTGTGTGTGTGTGTGTGTGTGTGTTTTCTTTCAAGACAGGGTTTCTCTATATAGCCCTGGAACTCACTCTGTAGACCAGGCTGGCCTCAAACTCCGAAATCCGCCTGCCTCTGCTTCCCAAATGCTGGGATTAAAGGCATGCATCACCATTGCCCGAGTCTTCCTTTTTCAAAGAAATTAATCTAAATTTCTTCACCTTAGTCTCAGGCTGACTCTTAGGACAATAGCAAAAAGCAGCCACATTCTTCACCAAAATACCACAAAAACTGTCTCTAGGTCACATACTGAAATTCTTCTCCACTGAAACATCTTGGGCAAGGTCTGCACAGTTCAGATAACTCTCAACAACAAAGTCTTCCATATTTCTACTAGGATAGCCCATTAAGCCCCACATAAGGATTCCATTGCTTTCCAAACCAAATCCTCAAATCCACATTCTTCCAAACAAAAGCCCGCCTATCACAGCAATACCCCACTCCTGGTACCAGCTTCTGTCTTAGAAGGGTTTTACTGCTGTAAACAGACACTATGACTAAGGCAACTCTTACAAGGACAACATTTACTTGGGACTGCCTTACAAGTTCTGAGGTTCAGTCCATTATCATCAA
>NW_022196903.1:108999121-109041621 GCF_008632895.1 Mastomys coucha | reverse complement strand
GCCTGTCTGCTGGAGTGGACAGGGGATAAGCCAGTGCTTGTGGGCTAACTTGGAGATCAAGACTATCAGGTTAGGGAGGGGAGGAAGGCCGCC
Organism: Mastomys coucha; assembly: GCF_008632895.1. Taxonomy (NCBI): domain Eukaryota; kingdom Metazoa; phylum Chordata; class Mammalia; order Rodentia; family Muridae; genus Mastomys; species Mastomys coucha. The sequence continues at coordinate 109,041,528 of NW_022196903.1, read as the reverse complement.
TGTGATGGCGTTACCTACCTTGGAACCATGGTTTGTACACTGAGAATCGAAGGTCAGCCACCCACCCTCAACAAGCCAATTAAAGTACCCTAATAAGAACAACAACAACAAAAAAGAGATTTATTCAGTATGGCCACATTGAGAACAGGGCAGATATATATAGTGCATCTTGCCCTCCAGACCATCTTTGGGCTTTGAAGTGAGATTGAACTTTAACAAGAGGGCTAGGGATATGCGTATTTTAAGTAGTCCTCCTCATCTGGTCCACTCTTGCCTCTTCTAGGGCAGACCTCTCAAACATGTCCGCCTAACTACACCCCAGCTACGACTGCCTAAGCCCCCTGTCCTGGCTGACATGTATGCCTACCTGCGTAGTCGAAAGATCAAGGTCCTAGAGATATTTAGCAAGGGGGAGCGTAGTGAGAACCAGCGCATCTCCAGGGAGGAGTTTATCATGGCTCTGAAGGCTGTAAGTATGAGTTTCTCACTGGGGCTTAGGGTATGTATGGTCCTTCCTCCCTCCCCAGGCTCTGCAGTCCTGAGGGGCAGCCTCAGATTGCAGAACCACACTAGGAAACATGGCACAACCCACAGTCAGATCACAGCCCTAAAACAACCTCTGCACCAGGTTGAGAGATAGATAGCTCAGGGGTTATGATCCTGGCTGCTCTTACAGAGGACCCAGGTTCAGTTCTGAGCCACCCACATGAGCACTACCAATCACCTCTAACTCCATCTGCAGAGGAGCTGATGTCCTATTCTAGCTCCCAAGTGCACATGCTGCATAGATACACATGCAAGCAAAACATTCATATACGTACTAAAGATAAACTGTGCATACATTCTTGTTTTGGTTTGTTTTCTTTTGTTTTGGTTTTTGGTTTTTGGTTTTTTGAGACAGGGTTTCTCTGTATAGCCCAGGCTGTCCTGGAACTCACTGTAGACCAGGCTGGCCTTGAACTCAGAAATCCTCCTGCCTCTGCCTCCCAACTGCTGGCATTAAAGGCATGCACCACCAGTGCCTGACTCTGTGCATACATTCTTAACTGCCAACCCATCCCTCTAACCCACAGCTCTCTCTCCAGCTGGGGCTTCAACTCAGGACCTTGCATATACCAGCAAGCTCTCTACTACTGAACTATATATCCAGACTTATACTTTCAACTAATCAATTTCCAAACATTTTTATGAAATACAATTATGTGAACATCCAAAACATTTTTAAAAAGTAAATGTCTTCAACTACTAAAACAAAAAAAAAAATAGTTTAAATATTAAATCCTGGGCCAGGAGAGGTGGCTTAACAGTTAAGAACACTTACTGGTCTTGCAGAGGACTGAAGTTCAGTTCACAGCACCCAGTGACAGCTCACAATCCCCTGCAGTCCAGTTCTAGGGTATCTGTCACCTTCTTTGAACCTCTGTGGATGCTAGGTATGTTTGCAGTATACTTACATACATACAGCCAAGACACTCATACATATAAAATAAAAATACATCTTTTTTTTTGAAGATTTATTTATTTATTATATGTAAGTACACTGTAGCTGTCTTCAGACACACCAGAAGAGGGTGTCAGATCTCATTACAGGTGGTTGTGAGCCACCATGTGGTTGCTGGGATTTGAACTCATGACCCTCTGAAGAGCAGTCGGTGCTCTTCCCCACTGAGCCATCTCACCAGCCCCAATACATCTTTTTTTGTTTTTGTTTTTGTGTTTTTTTTTTTTTTGGAGACAGGATTTCTCTGTGTAGCCTTGGCTGTCCTAGAACTCACTCTGTAGACTAGGCTGGCCTCGAACTCAGAAATCTGCCTGCCTTTGCCTCCCAAGTGCTGGGATTAAAGGTGTGAGCCACCACCGTCTGGCTAAAATAAATCTTTTTTAAAATGCTTAATTATGAGATTCTTTAGCACCAGGGCAGTTCTGAGCTGATCCAAGGACAGTTAATCAGTGACTTTTGTCTAAAGAGATTGAAAAGACAATTATATGCATAATTATATTTCCTTTCAAACTTTTCTTTATGAACATTCAGTGTTTCTGGGTAAGTACTACATACCTTCAAAGTTGTCTATTGTCCTTTGTATTAATCAAGGTTCTCTAGAGAAACAGAAATGATAGAAAAATGTATGTATGTGTGTATGTGTATATGCACATATGTATATGTATGTCTGCATGGAGGCATGCATGTATGTATGCACATATGTGTATGTATATATATATGCATGCACATATGTATATGCATGCATGCATGTATGTATGTATGTATTATATATGTTTGGTATTTATTAGAGCAGCTTACAGGTTATAGTCCAGCTAATCCAACAGTGGTCATATCCTGATGGAAGGTCCAACAATGCAATAGTTGGTCAGTCTAGATGTCTCAGCTGGTCTTCAGTATATGTTGAAATCCCAAAGAAGAAGTAGGCTTTAATGCCAGGGAAGGAATGGATTTACCAGTGAGAGTGAAGGCAAGCAGGGAAAGAGCAAATGCTTCCTCCTGCCAGTCCTTCATGTAGGTAGGCTTCCAATAGAAGGTGTGGCCCAAGTTAAAGAAAAATCTCTCAGCAGGTATACCCAGCTACTTGGGCTAGTTAATTCCAGATGTAGTCAAATTGACAATCAAGAATAGCCATCATATCCTTTTTTAAAAATGTATGGATTTCTAATACTTTAGTGGAGAGGGCATACTTGTTCCTCATGTGTAATGATGGACGTATGACTTTTTTCCTAGCTAGAATGTTAATCAACTGAAAGAGACTGTGTAAAGATAGAGGCTTATCTGGCCTGAGTTTTTAAGGAGGGAGAGTTTTTCTGGGCAGAAAGAGGGAGCTGCCTGTGCAAAAGCCAGGAGTGATAAATTCCAGAATGCATCAGGGGCCTGACAAGGGCTCTGCACTATGTAGCATGGAGTTAAAGAGTTGAGCATGCTTGCCGAGCCTGCTGGAAAGGAGGAGGTGGGCCTCAGTAACTTCTTGTGCTTCCTCAGATTGGAGTTCCTCTGAAGAACCAGGAGCTGGAGGACATCATCATCTACCTTGGCTCCCTTGGGAAGCAGAATATCATCACCACAGAAGTCCTGGCCAGTACCTACAAGCAGTGGTCACTGGCCCAGCAGAAAAGCACCATACTTACTGCCAAGGAGTGTGCGTGTGCCCCCCAACCCCTGCCCTGGGAGCCAGCCTGGCTTTCTCCAGCACTCCATCCTCAGGTGGCTCCTCCTTCTCTGGCTTGCTATAAGTTTGCCAAGCTCTGGAGTTTCCAGCCACAGAGACCAAAGGCCCAGCTGCTCTTTTGTCTATTCAAAGATGAAGTCCAGCCCCTGTCCTTAGAGGGTCATAAACCATTGATTTAAAACAAAACTGAGGGCTGGGCATGTAGAGAAGTTGGCAGAGTGCTAGTCCAGCATGTTGGAAGCCCTGGATTCTATTCCCAGCGCTGCATAAGCTAGGCTTCAATTGTAGCATGTTGCACAGCTACAATTCTAGCAGTCGGGATGGAGGTGGGACATCCTTGGCTGTGTAGAGAGCTTGAGGTCAGCGTGGGATACAGGAGAATTTATCAGAGAGAGAGGGGGGTGGGAGGCTAACTAAGATCTCTTGCTCGGAAACTGAACATGTTGGAAGTTAGCTGCTTTGGGCTTTCTGTCATCATGGACATTATAAGGAATGCTATGAACAGCTGTGTAAGTTATACACAGCCTACATTATGTTTGCCCTCGTGTGCTTCTGGGACTACATCTGTCCAAACACAGCAAGAAGAGACAAACTAGAAAGGACTCTCTTAATATGTAAGCTATGAATTTACTGCATAAGCCTGAATCTCTCTTTTGGTTGTTTGAGACAGGGTCTCTCTACATAGCTCTGGCTGTCCTGGAACTCACTGTGTAGATCAGGCCTGCCTCAAACTCTCAGAGCTCCACCTGCCTCTGTCTCCTGAGTGCTGGAATTACAGGTATATGCCGCCATGCCTAGTTTTGGATAGTGCTGACATTGAACTCTGGGTTCTGTGCATTAGGCAAGCATCCCACCAACTGAGCTACACCCCCTCAGACTTTCTGTCTTTTATTTTTAAAAGTTATTATTGTTATAGGGAGAAAAAAAACAAACAGCTGCCACAATCCCCATCCCAGCTCCAAATAGAGCAAGGTCATTATTTCTTTAAGTGGAATGAATAGATCTTGCTCTGCCCCTAGCCACCAGACTGGCAGGAAATTAACTTCAGACACATTTTAGGGAGGGGTGGGGTTCTCTCTCCTTTGATATGAAATAAAAGTTGTCAGGAAACAGTGGAGGGGTTTTCTTGCAGGGGTGCCAAGCTGAAGCAGGGTTTCTAGAGTCAGGGCGAATGGCCACACCAAGAATGTGTAACATCCTCCCTGGTATGGTGACTTAGGTAGCTCCTGCATGGTGTGCATTCCTCAGCTCCAGATGTCAGACTTCCTGTCTGTGGCTGTCCTGCAAACACACTGGCACCCAGGCCCAGCCCACTCCCATGAGGGTCCCTGACACATCAGAACCAAAGAAACCTAGCACCCTCAGAGTTCTGATGGCTTAGGGTCGGCACCTCGTAGATTGCACTTTTCCCCTCTGCTCCTCCCATCATCTTGTGAATTTCCAGAGTTGCTGTGATCTCACAGCTGGCTGGAGTCACTAGAGCACAGTTCCTCTTATCTTGATTTGAAGTCAGGCAGCAGTTATTTCAGCATCCTCAGATGCCACCCTGGAGGGTGGCAGTTGGTAAGACAGGTGGACTTGGGGAGTCTCTGAGTTTGTCTAAAGGAGCAAACATCCGGGGCCCTGGAATCAGAGGAGAGGAGCACCATGTGGGCTGGCAGCATGAGCTTCTTGTCTGGAGTCTCAGGAGGAGGTGAGGCCAAGATTTCACGTCAGCATGAGGCTTCCATCAGGACCATGGCCAGGTGTCAGAATCTTTTCATTGGTCCCCATTTGGCAGGATCTTCCAAATAGGCCCACTTACAGGAACTGGGAGACTGCTGTGGACTAGCTCAGGCCTGGCCTCCATCAGCTTACACATGATAAGGTGCTTGTGCACAGAGATGGTTGCTGTGGAGTCAATTTCAGTTGGCTGGAGTGCTGGGATGGTAGTCAGACAAACCCCCTGAGCTGACCCTTCAGTGACTGGTGCACAGCCAGTGTCTGGAAAGGGCACCCAAGGCAGGTGGAGCCACCAAAGACTTTTGGGATACAGTAGATGAGGATGGCACAGATGAGGGGTGACTAGTGGAATAACAGCTGAAGTAGATTCCCACCGGTGCTTGTGGTCTAGGGAAAGGAGTCTGTTTTTAGTGTGTGTTCCCTGGGAGGTCAGGAACGGTGTTGAGCTGACCTTGTTTACATTTTTTGTTTGTTTGTTTGTTTTTGTTTCTCCAGACAGGGTTTCTCTTGTGTAAAAGCCCTGTCTGTCCCAGAATTCACAGAGATCTGCCTGCCTCTGCCTCCAGAGTGCTAGGATTAAAGGTGTGCTCCACCATTCCCAGCTGCCACTTTATAAGAGTTCTGTTTGTTGCTGGGTGGGAACATGGTAGCAGAGGAGGGGAATGGTGCAGGAAAGGTATGTGGGATGTACAGATGTGGGGCTTCATAGCGATGGAGGAGACAAACTCACTATGCCCCTCGGACGGATACTGGCTGGACACATGGGAAAGGAGCAGAAGAGCATGTTGGCATTGGCCCACTGACATCAGATTGAGTTCCACAGCTTGGTTTCATCTTTCCCTCCCACTCTAGATTACAGATTGTCTACAAAGAGAACTTTCCTGAAACATAGCCCTAAAAAGCAGCAGGCTATTTCATCCCCACAGCCTTTCAACATGGACCTGCTGAAGGTGCCTGAGGTTGATACAAAGATGGAGGGGCGGCCTATGTCAGAGGAAGACATGGAGGATGTGGGCAGACGGTACCGAGAGAGGCGGAGGCAGACCAAGGTACCTCTCTAGCACAGGTTTGGGGACTGGGCAAGCCAGGGGTTAGGACTTGGCACTGACACCTGCTAGCTGAGGAGTCTTCAGAAAGGTCTCACCTCCCTCAGCCCTTGTCTGTCATCTGTACAGTCAGCTAGGTGTGCCGAAACACTTCTATAATCCATCCCATCACTCAGAAGTCCAGTTAAAAAGATAATGACAGCCAGGGCTACACAAAGAAACCCTGTCTCGAAAAAACAAAATACGAGCCAGGAAGTGGTGGTGCACACCTTTAATCCCAGCACTTGGGAGCCAGAGGCAGGCAGATTTCTGAGTTCGAGGCTAGCCTGCTCTACAGAGTGAGTTCCAGGAACAGCCAGGGCCACACAGAGAAACCCTGTCTCAAAAAACCAAAACAAGCAAAAACAAAAAAAAAAAACACAAAACAAACAAACAAACAAAAAAAGGATTATGAGTTTGAGGGCTGGAGAGATGGCTCAGCAGTTAAGAGCATTGACTGCTCTCCCAGGGGTCCTGAGTTCAATTCCCAGCAACCACATGGTAACTCACAACCATGCAATGGGGTCTGATGCCCTCTTCTGGTGTGTCTGAAGAGAGCAATAGTGAAGACATAAAATTTTTTAAAAACTAAAAAACAAAACAAAACAAGAAAAAAAGGATTATGAGTTTGAGGCCATAGAAAGGGCTACATAGAAAGACCCTGTCTCAAAAACCACAAATGAGATACACACCTTTAATCCCAGTACTTGGGATGCAGAGGTAGGTAGATCTTTGTGAATTTGAAACCAGCCTGGTCTGCATAGTTAGCTCCAAACCATTAAGCCATTAGAGCTACACAGTGAGAGTCTGTCTCAAAAACAAACAAACAAACAAAAACAATACAACCAACATACACAAACAAGCAAAACAACAAAACAACCAAATTAAAAAAACAAAACCCTCAACAGGCAGTGATGTCACTGGATCTCTGCACTGGCAATGTGGCTTCTGCTCAGGATTACACACAAATGGCTATGCCTGATTTAGAGTCCCCCTGCAGCCAAAAAACTCAAATATCATTTTTCAACAGGACATCTCTGGGGCACTTAACTGCTACTGTGCCTTTTTATAGATATTACACGTTACAGAGTACCCAGTATAAGTGTGTTCTGAGGATTCATGAGCCAAGTGCTCAGAGCCCCTGAGGGGGTAACCTTGACCTCGATGCTGCTCCTCTAAGCTGTTAGCCTTGGAACCTGAACTGAAGCCCCACTATGCACACATTATTCTTCATGGAGGCCTCTGAGGAGGTAGAGAAGGTGCTATGCTGCCTTCAAGCCAAAATGAATGTCACAAAGACACAAGTTGGAGCATCTTCTGTTCTCTCTGCAGCTCTCTCTCCCCTCCATCCAATACATGGAGAGCTGCCGGCTGGTTCGATCTGGGACAAAAGAGTTTGACAATCACTGCCTGCCATCCACCATTTCTGGAGAGATGGGGGAGCTGCTCAATGTGACCCGCAGGGATGACTTCCTCATCTACCTGCAGTGCTGGGAACTCTGTGAAGCCTACGGTCTCCCGCTGACTGAAGATATCCTCATGAGAGGTAGAGCTTGTTTTAAGGGAGAGCCTTGGCAAATGTGGAGTTGACCCTGATACTGGCTACCCCATACACGCACCTAGCCAAGCCATCTTTGGTGGGAACACTGGGAAAGAGGAGGAAAAAAGGAAGGCAGACCACTTGGCTGCTAGGTGGGCTTCCTAGGACACAGACTCTGAGACATATGGGCTCCTTAGGTGAGATCTGGGAGATCCAGGTTCTGGAGCTCTGCCTTCACACATATGTATCCACCTACACATATGTCTACCCCACATGCACATCTTCTCCACATCCATGAGACAAACTCAAAACAATGAGAAAACCACCATCAAAATAGTTGAAGCAAGCCCCAACCTCTCATCAAAGTAGCTCTAAGGGCCAGGAGTGGTGCTCCGTGAGAAACTCTTGTTTATCAAGTATGATGTCTGGACTTGGCATGCGTACACACGCACATACACGTGCATACACACAAACACACACACACACATTCATGCAGGCACACATACTAATTATCCTAGTGAAGTCTAGTTGAATCTTCCCAAGTCCAACCTAAGCTTGCTAGGCAGCTCCATCCTAAATTGCTGTTCCAAACTGGTCTCCCTCCCCTGTCCCCTGTCTCCTGGTGATCAGGGTCATCCAAGGTCCCGAAACTAGTCTCCCTCCCCTGTCACCTGGTGATTAGAGTCATCCAAGGTCTCCAAACTGGTCTCCCTCCCCTGTCCCCTGTCTCCTGGTGATCAGGGTCATCCAAGGTCCCCAAACTAGTCTCCCTCCCCTGTCCCCTGGTGATCAGAGTCATCCAAGGTCTCCAAACTGGTCTCCCTCCCCTGTCCCCTGGTGATCAGGCTCATCCAAGGTCCTTTTTTGACACTGAGCTGCAGCTGTATGCCATGTTGCATTATGAGGAACTGTGGGAGAGTTCAGGGGAACTTTATATCCTATTATAGTTCGCAATTTCCAAAGAACCTACTACCAACTAAAAATGAGAAGTTGGGCTGGCAAGATAGTTCAGCAGACAGAGGCCCTTGCTGCCAAGCTTAATCATCCAAGTTCAAACCCCGGGACTCATGTAGTGGAAAGAGAAAACCAGCTCCTACAAGATCTACAAGATGTCCTCTGGCCTCCACATGTGTATAGAGGTGTTCTCTCTCTCTCTCTCTCTCTCTCTCTCTCTCTCTCTCTCTCTCTCTCTCTTTCTCTCTCTGTCTTTCTCTCTCTCTCCCTCTCTCTGTCTCTGTCTGTCTGTCTGTCTGTCTGTCTGTCTGTCTGTCTGTCTGTCTCTCTCTCTCTCTCTCTCTCTCTCTCTGAGAGAGAGAAACAATAATCAAACCAACCAACCAACAAACATGTATTTACAGAGTTTGGAATGAGATGGTTCAGTGGATAAAGGGACTTTGCCGCCAAGCCTGATGACCTAAGTTCAATACCCAGAATCCACATACATGTAGAGAGGGCAGACTCCACAAAGTTATATTCTAGCCCCCACATATGCACTTTGCCACTCTACCTGCCAAGCCATCTAGATAGCTCAGAAAAAAAATAATCTTTTAAACAGAAGTGTGAGTTTTTTAAATAGTTTCCACATGACCCTAGAGTAGTTAACTTTGGCTGATGGAGTCTGCTGTCTCCCTTGCTGCCCACAGCACTACTGTATCCAGGAGACAAGATCATTACTCTGAAAGAAGAAGTCCGCCCGATCCGGCAGCCTGGAGGCTATTATATAGACCAGAGGATTGTCCACAGCCTGGCTGGATTCAGGAACCTCCACAAGCATGGGGAAAAGAAAAGAGACAAGCTGAGTTTCAAGTTGCCCCTTCAGTTGCTGGGGCTGGGACGTTGGCATGCATGTAGTGTCGTGTTACGCCAGTATCTATGTCCCTACCTAGTCACTTCTGACTGGCCAGTCCAAAATGTCACCTTAAGTGCATATCTTAGGTTCACACAGCTCCCCTCCTGACCACAGGCTTACATAATCATAAGGCCCGTGGGAAAAAGCCAAAAGGGGGTGTTATCTTACCCTTTGCAGAAGTTGAGGAACTCTGCAAAGGACAGGGACTAATTCCTTCCCTGTGCTGCCATCCTGTGGCAGGCACACTCACTCATTCCCTAACAAGAGGTAGGCTGGTAGCCCCTGGGAAAACAGAAAATGCTGCCACGACTATTAGACTATCCTCCTTTGAAGTGACCCAAAGTCAATTCCCCCTCCATTCCCACTGAATGTGGGCCAATCAGGAGGCAACTACTGAGAGTAGCATCAGTAGTGACTGCAGAGGGGAGAATGAGATGGCATCCCTGCAGAGGGTTGGGTGGTGTAGTGTGGCAGAATGCCTGGGGCAGCACAGTGGATGTCATCTGGTCAAGAGGCAAGTTACTGCATTCTGAACCTCAGCATTTTCATGTATAAAGTGGACACAGCACTCCTAATACATACGGAGAGGGTTTGACAAGGGCCACAGGTTGTCCTCAGCACCGCCAGTGTGGCTGTTGCTTTTCCTTGCACTTGTCCTGATGTTTTTGAGTACAGGGCCAGTCTAGGCCCACAGCAGTTGTGGTTTGGAAAGTGCCGAGTATGACCCAGCCAAGTGGTAGCCTAGAGGGCCTCTGAAATATGCCTTCTAGTCTGTGGCTGGCTGGTACTCATTACTAAACCATGAACCCAGGAAGTGGGTTTGAGGACCAAGTGGTAAAACACATAAGCCTGTGGGGTACGAAGAAGAGAAGAAGCACACTGGTGAATGGGCAGGCAGCTCACTACTGCAGCTCTGGGGTCACTGATGGAAAACTGACCAGAGAGAGTTGGACTGGACCCTGTGCATGCCAGGTGCCCAGGAAAGAGATTTTTTTTCCTTGTGTTTGATCAGTCACATCTGTAAAAGAAAAAGAGAGGTCCCCTAGCTAAAAGAGGGACATTAGCTCTCTCTCACCTCTAGGGACTAAATTGTAAATGATCCTGAGGCCAGGTGCTAGGGAAAGAGAGTAGACAAGGCTCACAATTCAATCCTTTGGATCAGAAGAAACAACCCAGGATTCTGAGGCCAGATGTGGGCTGGCTTAGAAAGGAATCCAGCGATCAGTTAGGGAAGTCTGCCAGGCAGGCCAAGGTATAGAGGGTGAGTCTTTATCATGTTTGTCCCACAGAGCTTGGCCTCTGGCAAGGGAAGTGGGAGTCAGGCTCAGCATCTACCAGTTGCTGAACACATCTAACTATTTTGGAGGCCTCCAATCCATGAACGAAAGGAACCCAGGTCAGGATTTTCCTCACCCTACCAGCCAGAGGTGTGTCTTGCTGTACGGAGACTAGGGCCTCCACAAAAGAAAAACATTCAGAGCTCTGCTCTGAGACTCAGAAATGGATTTCTTAATGGCCTCCACCTCCCCAAAGCCAGCTTTTCCTGATGTTTCTATTTTTGTTTGTTTGTTTGGTTTGGTTGCTTGCTTGATTTGAGACAGGGTTTCTCTGTGTATATCTAGCTGCCCTGGAACTCACTCTGTAGACCAGGCTGGCCTCCAATTTACAAGAGATCCATTTGCCTCTGCCTCCCAAGTGCTGGGATTGGAGGCACATACCACCACTGCCCAGCTCCTGGAGTTTCTCTTTCCTAACAATGCCTCTCTCTATTCCCTGGTAGGAAAACATCAAAGAAAATGAAGAAAATGCACTTTCAAGATTTCGAGGAATTTACTGGGTTTGTAGTGGTAATGCGTGTCTGCTAGGAGGGCAGGGGATGAGGATGGGAGGGCCCTCTCCTCTACTCAGAGGCGGCTCTGGGACCTATGCATATTGAACAAAATCCTGGCATTGTTGTGGTCCTCCATGCCCAGGGCCTAAGGGGCAGCAGAAGAGACTGCCTCCCTTGAGTGAACTCATCTCCATTGTCACCAACAAGTCTGAGTTACTCTAGACCTATGGTTTATAGTAGCGGACATTGACACACAGTCCCACATCTGAAGCATAACTAAGTGAGGCTGGCCTCAGAAGCTAGATTCAAGACCTGATTTCCAGATGCTTCTGGGTGGGGCTGGGCTGTAGCTTAGCAGCTAGATATTAGCTTAGAGCATGTGAAGCTCTGGATTCTATCTTCAGCACCAAAAAGACCAGGTGAAGGGGGGGGGGAACAAGTCTTCTAGAGCAGTGATTCTCTCTCTCTCTCTCTCTCTTTGGTTTTTCAGGGCATGGTTTCTCTGCATAGCCCTTCTCCAGGAACTCACTCTATATACCAGGCTGGCCTCGAACTCAGAATTCTGTTTGTTGATGCCAAGTGCTAGGATTAAAGGCATCACTACCACTGCCCGGCTAGAGCAGTGATTCTCAACCTGTGGGTCACGACCCCTTTGGGAGTTGAACATCTTTTTCACAGAGGTCACCTAAGAGCATTGGAAAATTGATATTTGCAAACAATTCACAACAGTAGCAAAATTACAGTTATGAAGTAGGAACAAAAATAATTTTATGGTTAGGGGGTCACCACAACATGAATTGTATTAAAGGGTCAAAGGGTCGCAGCGTTAGGAAGGTTGAGAGCCACTACTCAAGAGCAAGGATGTCACACGCCTAAGTATGGGTTTAAGAAGCAGTGCCTAGCCGGGCAGTGGTGGCACATGCCTTTAATCCCAGCACTTGGGAAGCAGAGACAGGTGGATTTCTGAGTTTGAGGCCAGCCTGGTCTACAGAGTGAGTTCCAGGACAGCCAGGGCTGTACAGAGAAACCCTGTCTCAAAAAGAAAAATAAAAAGAAAGAAAAAGAAACAGTGCCTAAGTACTTAGCCACTCATTCACTGCATGATCTTGACCTCTAGATCGCCAGGTCCTTACTAGAGAGGATACTGGAAGTGTTTAAGCGCTTTTCACACTAGACAGCGTGGTCATGGCTTATGTTCTCTGCTGAGAGGGAGCCCTGGGCCTGGTCTCTCTGCCACAGCAACCTTCGCTATATCTTTTTCTTTTCCAGGAAGCTGAAGTCGAAGAGGTTAAGTGTTCCTTCAGTTACCCACCCCAATTACTTCTGGCCCGGTCACCTTCTGGACAAGCTGAGGCTCTACCTACCCACGGTGGCCAAGGACCAGAGCCAGGCGATTTTCAGCTGTGTAAAATACGAGCCCCCAGTTTACCCTGCCATCTACCACGATAAGGGCTGGTGGCCCATGAACAACTCTGGTTACATGACCCATGCCTATTATGACTCAAACAAGGTGTACTCTATCAACTAGAGTGGCCTGAAGGATGGTGGGCCAGAAGACATGCAGCCAGAAGTCCACAACTGCAGATATGAGATACCAAAGAGCTATACAAAAGAAACATTGCCAGGGCAGGACTGGGGATGTGTCCCCTGATGCCAGTGTGTCCAGTGGAGTGTGAATGTGTACACACACACACATACACACACACACACACACACACACACACACACACACACACACACACTGTGTTTTCTTCTCTGTCATAACCTCTTCCCTTTTGAAATAAATCGGGTTAGAGCTGACCTGTAGCCTAGCTCATGTAATTTCCTGCTTAAGGGGTATAAAATGTGAAGGTGTGAGTATGTAAGAGACATTCCCCAGAACACCTCCCACCTCCCATCCTGGGACATTAATGCCTACAGGGACAGTAAGAGTGTCCTCTGTTAATTGAGGTAGCATGTCTTCAGCTGGAGAGACCCTTAGACTGAGGCTCCCAACCCCCGAGTCTTCAGAAATCAGAGCCATACTCTGTAGTTCATGGGCCTTTTGTATGATCCACCCCACTTGCCTTTCTCTTTATGTAATGTAGTCTGTAAGGTGCCATTAGCCACACACTTCCATGTTCCATGGGTCTTCACATAGCCTGTAGGCCAAGCAGCATTTGGGAAGGGTGGGCAATCCACAGACACATGAAAGCAACAGTCCTGCCCTGCTGTTTGCTAACCAGCCATCCCAGACAAGACACTGTACTTATCTGGGTCTCTGCTCGCCCTTTACAGCAAGCACAATGGTTGGGGCAGCATACCCAATTCAGCATTTGCTCCACCTCCTGGAGCCACTTTCAAGATCACCAGTGGCATCTGTTGTGTTTGAGTTTGTAGAATCGAGGTTTAAAATTTTTTAATTTATTCTGCTGGGCAGTGGTGACACGCACCTTTAATCCCAGCACTTGGGAGGCAGAGACAGATCTCCAAGTTTGAGGCCAGCCTAGTCTACAGAGTGTATTCCGTGACAGCCAAGGTTACACAGAGAAACCCTTTCTTAAAAACAAAACAAACAGGAGGGTGGGGGGTGGGTTGGATTTGGAGAGATGGCTCAGTGGTTTAGAGCACTGATTGTTCTTCCAGAGGTCCTGAGTTCAATTCCTAATCACATGGTGGCTCACAACCATCTGTAATGGGATCTGATGCCCTCTTCTGGTGTGTCTAAAGGCAGCTACAGTGTACTTACATAAAATAAATAATCTTAAAAAAATGAGGTTTATTCTATGTACTTGAGTGTTTTGCCTGCATGTATGAGTATGTACCACATACATGTAGTGCCTACAGAAAAGGGCATTTGATCCCCTAGGGCTAGTGTTACAAAGGTTGTGAGGCAACACGTGGTTCCTGGGAACTAAATGCCACCCCTCCAGCTCTGATTTGATTTTTTTTGTTTTTTTTGGGGGGGGGTTGTTTGTTTTTTTTTGTTTTTTTTTTGGTTTTTTTTGTTGTTGTTTGTTTTTGTTTTTCGAGACAGGGTTTCTCTGTGTAGCCCTGGCTGTCCTGGAACTCACTCTAAATACCAGGCTGGCCTGGAACTCAGAAATCCACCTGCCTCTGCCTCCCTAGTGTTGGGATTAAAGGCATGCACCAGCACTGCCCGGCTTCTGGTTTGGTTTTATTTCCCCCTAAAATTAGAGTTTTCACAATGATCTGAAAAACAAAAGGTAAGCAAAATAGACTAAACTCGGCCTGCCTCTGCTGTGATTAAAAGTCATGCACCACCACGCCCTGTCAATAGACTATTTTCTTAGCAATATTATCAACCTATCACTTATTAATACATTGCTCTAGATAAGTAAGAGAGTATTTAGACATACAGAAGACGCGAGAAGGCTCGGTAGCACTTCAAAATACAGGGGTTTGCGCATTTGTATATTCTGAAGTTTTTGGACATTTGCTCAACCAAGCCCCTAAGGATCCTTCAAAGAGTCCCTGTTTTGCTACCTCCTAGCCACAAGGGGGCACACTCGGGAACGGACAATTTAAAAAGCTATTGGGCTTCCACTTAGAGCGGAAATAAATGCCACCTAGCAGGTCTTAGTTCAGAAAGAATCCCAAATTTCTTAAGTAGTCTCAAGAGAAAAATACATTTCAGTTAATTCGAAGATGTTAATGTCTACTACAGAACACTAGTACATTAGTTTTTTTTTTTCAGCATTATTTCTCAGGCACATCTTAATTTCCTTTAGAGGATCCAGAGCCGGAAGTGATTACCTTTTCTCTGCCAGGACCTAGGACTCCGTCCCATCATACCTTGCGCGCCGCCGCCGCCTCTTCCTTCTTCCTCGGCGCTGCCTACGAGGTGGCTGCCATCTGTTTTGCGGTGAGTCTGCATCGGCGGCCATCCGCCGCCTGCGGGTTCGGCGCGACCCAGGCTCCGGGTGGGGAGGCCTCGGCGTTGGCCTCCGCGCTGGCGTAGTATTGGCGAGCGCGCACGGGCCCGGCCACTGGCGCTGCTACGGAGTCTGCCCGGGGCCAGGCATCGACCAGGGCGGCTTTGCTGCCATGCGGCCCGTGGGCTTCGGGCGGCAGCTGCTGCTTTCTAATTAGCTTGTTAGCAGCCCTTTTTTTTGTGGCCGGTATGAAACCCTGAGTCGGGAAGCTGCCGCCGCTCGCCGGTGGGCCGAAATGCTTTCTGAACACGAGCTGGTTGGGTACTCGCCGGCAGAGCAGGTTGTCTGTGGAGGGAACAGAGACGGCACCCTTTGGTTGGTGCTCCGCGACGATCCGTGAGGGACAGGCAGTGTGGTGGCGTGTTAGAAGTACATGGTGATTTTGCGTATTTAAGGGCGCAGCACTAAAAGTGGAGTGGGATTTGCTGCTCCTGCTCCTCTAGAAAGCCCTGTTTCGGGTTATTTAGGTCAGTTGCCGTTCTTAGATGTGGATGAGATGACCCACTGACCTCTTGGGATCGCGTCTGGAGAGTGGCTAGTATTCTGCCAGCTTCGGAAGCAAGAGGGAGAACAAGTCTAGCAGAGGTACCCATTCCATTCCCAGTTTGCTCGGTAGCTGGTGATTGGAAGACACTCTGCAACATCCGAAGGCCTGAGACACGCAGCCCCACCTCGAAGGTTTTGTTTTGTTTTTTTTGTCTTATTTATTTTTTTTAACTAACTCGAGTCTGACTTTTGTAAAGGCATCATGGCTGCCCTCCGACCTCTGGTGAAGCCCAAGATCGTCAAAAAGAGGACCAAGAAGTTCATCAGGCACCAGTCAGATCGATATGTGAAAATTAAGGTATGTGGTCCTGGGATGGGGGTTAAGTTCTGAGCACACATTTCTGGTATCACCTATCTCGGCAGTCAGTTGACTAAAAGTTCATTTTTAAAGTGACACTTTCTATTTTATGTTTATCCGTGCCAAGGGCAGGGGACTTTAAGGAGTAGATTCTCTCCTTCCCGTCTTGTGGGTCCAGGTCTGACTGGCGGCAGGCACTTTAAGCCATCTCTGTACCTGGACTTTGTATTTTAAAGATCTTTGGGGTTTTGTCTGCACACCAGGCACATGCATGCATGGAATTGGACTTAGGGCCTCTGTAAATGCAGCCAGTACTCTCAACTGCTAAGAGATCAGTTGGCTGGATTGGCATGCACACCCAGCATAATCCCTCCTGAAACATAATTGCAATGGACAATGATGAAATTCCGGTCCAAATCGTTTTGCTAACTGAGCTACACTCTCAGCCTTTGGTGTGTTTTATGGGGCAGAAATCTTTGGTACTAAAAACAGTGCAGGCACATTTGTACTGTGTACAGTCCCTCTAATCTCAACCCATGGGATCAGAATCTGGTCAGGTGGGAAAGTTTGGTTTTGTTGGGAGATTCTACAGTGAACCACAGTGTTTGTTTTGTTTGTTTGATTGATTGTTTTTCTGAGACAGGGTTTCTCCGTGTAGCCTTGGCTGTCCTGGAACTCATTCTGTAGACCAGGCTGGCCTCAAATTCAGAAATCTGCCTTTCAGGTGCTGGGATTAAAGGCGTGTGCCACCGCAGCCCAGCTTGAACCAGGGTTTTGGGAGGGTTTTTTTGTTTTTTTCTGTAATGAAGTGTATAAAAGTAGGAAGTTAATTTCCTAAGAGTTCCTCCCAAATGACATGACCCCCTTGAATTTTGCTGGGGGGGGCACCACCAACAAGGAAGAGCTGGCAGTTTGCATAAGGACTAATTTGCCTGTGTTTTTAGCGAAACTGGCGGAAACCCAGAGGCATTGACAACAGGGTGCGGAGAAGATTCAAGGGCCAGATCCTGATGCCCAACATTGGTTACGGGAGCAACAAGAAAACCAAGCACATGCTGCCTAGCGGCTTCCGGAAGTTCCTGGTCCACAATGTCAAAGAGCTGGAAGTGCTGCTGATGTGTAACAAGTAAGTTGGGCCCCTGGTTGGGAGTGTGCCCTTCTCCTGTAGACTCTGGGGACACTGCAGTAGGCACGTGCTTATGAGGAAGGGTGAATGTTCAGGGCATTTGAAACCTCAGACTAGAGAAGAGGGGAGTCTTCTTCATTTTATACAGTGGGTGTTCAGTGTCCTTAATGGTCCTGTCTGGAACACTGCTATAGTGTCATGAGACTGCAGGGGGCTGTGTCTAACCTGGGACCTAAGCTATGCTTGGTTCTGCTCTGACAGGTAGTTTTGCAGAGCAGCTCAGGTCTTTTGGGTCTGAGGTAGAGAAAAAAAACCCAGGCACACCTTAGAAGGATGTGGGGTGTTCTGGATACTTTGAGCAAGTTGGTCTCAGATGCAAAACCAAGGCCTCCCAGGAAATACTCTTGACAATGGATATGAGGATGTGGTAGGGAGAGTTTATTTTTCTCAAGTAAACTAGGACTGCAGAGAGTGATGCATGAGGGCAGCAGAAGGGTGTATGTGTTTGGGTTTATAGGGATCTGTTTTCTGGGGTGGTTGTGATGTAGATGGAGGAACTCGGCATGGGGATATTATGTTGTTCATTTAACCAAGCCTTGACTGAAGTGCTGCAAGGTCTTTTGGAAGGTGAATGCAGGAATGTATGTGTGTGCAAGAGCAGCAGTCTATGTGGCAGTGTTGTTGAAAGCTGCTTGGCATTGTTAAAGCCTGCAGGGGCACTGCTCAAGATCATGCAGTGAATGAGTGGCATAATCCCTCCTTTTCCCCTGTGTAACTGAGGAGCTGGGCAAATTGAAAGGTAATTATGAGAAAATCATTGGTGGTAGTAGTAGTTCCTGAGTGGTAAGAGTCCTGGGGTGGGATGTGGCTGCACGTGACTTGTGAATGGTAAGTGTGCTAGTTACGGCTATAGGTGCATGTGGCCAAGAACATGGGCTTTGGGTTAGAAAGTGATGCAGTCTGTTCCCAAATATCTGTCAGGTGAGGGTCTGTCTGTATTTGGAATTTCCGTAGCTCTGCCATCCTGCTTCTCTAGGGGTTTTTCCTCCGCTCCCTGTCTACGGCTTTACAGTCATCTCCATACTGGGAGTGTGCATTAGGACAGCTTCTCAGCATCCTGAGGGAACATGGGCAGTGTTTGTTGTTCACTCTACTTGAACTGTGTACCTTACAGTGACTGCACTGGAAGCCTTTGGCTCCTGTGGAAGAATTCTGGGTTCCTCACTCAGAACCTCTGTGCCTGCAGTGGGCCCAGCTTCCCCTTGTGGATTAATGCCTAATCACTACCATAGACCACTGCAGAAGCCTTGGTCCCTGGGTCCTCGGGATTTGAGCCTTTAGTACTCATTAAACCATTTCCCTGGTGACTACTGGTTTGCTTTTCTTTCAGATCTTACTGTGCTGAGATTGCTCACAATGTGTCCTCTAAGAACCGAAAAGCCATCGTAGAAAGAGCAGCACAGCTGGCCATCAGAGTTACCAATCCCAACGCCAGGCTACGCAGTGAAGAAAATGAATAGATGGCTTGTGTGCATGTTTTGTGTTTAAATAAAAATCACAAAAACTGCCATCTAGGTATTTTCTATCATTTTGGTAACTGGAGATTGTTTTTGCCGACACTTATTCCCCAGTGGGAGGCAGCAGGGCTCAGAATACCTTACTAGTCTTGGTGCAGGTGATTTGTGGAAGAGGGGAAAGGTAGGTACATATTAGGAATCTGGGAGCCAGGCTCTCACCCTGTTCCAGCTGCTAGCATGGGCACTTTTTTGGGGAAGCTTTTAGTTTTATGGAACTGGCCTGCTTGGCCTCACTCAGGATTGACAACTTCATATGAGACTGGTATTTCTGTGCCACATGAGATACTACAAGGGCAGTGCCTTCTTATCAAATTATTAGGCTTTTGTTCTTGTAGAAATAAGGTTTTTATCTTGCTGTAGCAGTATGGGGTTTACCCTAAAGTGGTGAGTGTGGTAGGTTAGGCCATAACTGAGCTATTTAAACTTTGGTTTTGTCTGCATGTGTGTCTGCCCTGGGGACATTGGATCCTTTAGGATAGGAGTTAGAAACAGTTGTTGCTACTAGAAAGGCCAGGACTCAGAAGAACCTGTCACTGAGCTGTTCTGCCCTGTTGCTTTTAGATATGATCTTATAAATTGCCAACTATGACCTGAGTGTGTAATCCAGCCACAGCCTAGCAACTAGGGTAATAGGTCTATGCCATTGGCTTTGATATTTCCAGGACTGAGTCAATCTGGAATCATGTGGAGAGCTTTGAATATGTTCTTTATTAACTCAGATAGTTGGCCTCTGCTGGCTTTAATCCCAGGCAGGTGGACCTTAGTTTGGGCCATCTGTGGCTATAAAAAGAAATGTCTTTAAAAAATCAAAGCCCACCAGGCAGTGGTGGTGCACGCCTTTAATCCCAGCAATTGGAAGGCAGATTTCTGAGTTCAAGGCCAGCCTGGTGTACAGAGAGTTCCAGGACAGCCAAGGCTACACACAGAAACCCAAAAAAAGCCCTGGTCTGTCGCTTATATTTAAGTTTTCAGTACTAACAGCTACACATGGGAAGAGCACAAACCAACTGATACACACCTGGGTGATGAGATTAAATATAAGTTGGCTCTCTTGTGCCCAGACCTAAAGTTTGCATGGGTTCTACGTAGCCCTACCCATGGCTAGGCTCAGGGTGCTAATTGATTGACATTTGGAGTCCAGAGCAAGTGAAGTAGGGAGTCAACCCCTGAGGGGTGCAGTGTAAAGGTGGTGGAACATCACCCATGTGAATGAATGTCCTGAGTTGGTGGGCCCAGCTTTGGCTCTGAGGCTGTGAGCAGGGGGCCCTAGCAAAGGCACTGAGGCTGATGGGGAAGGACAGGAGAGGCCAAGGCCTATTGGGTAAGAAGGGAGGCTTGGGGACAGCTAGCTGAGTTCCATCGAGTCCATGCTGGGGCCAGAGGCTGTGTCCTTTTGGATGCTCTCGAAGAGGGTGGTGAGTTCTGGGTTGGATCGGATCTGGGCAGAAAAGTCAGCCACACTGGGGCTCTTGCGCACCTCGGGGTTGGTGAGCAGGGCAGCCACTGCCCGCATTGCTGAGCGCTTCAGCTCATCTTGCTTCTCCAGCTCCTGCTTCACAGAACCAGCCTTGACCTGCAGAGGGAGACAATGTCCTTACTGAGCCCATGTTACTCATTTTACACCTGGGTTTCAATTTAATAAAGGCCTAATTTCAACCTGATTCATACCAGATTTGATTTTTTTCTAACGTGCTGCTATTTGAAGCTCACAACTTTGGGGCTGGGTACATTGCTCATTTGGTAGAGTACTTCACCTGGCATGCACAAAGTCCTGAGTATAAGACCAGCCTGGGCTACAGGAGTGTCTGTGTTTTGTCTCCTCCCACCACCGCCCCAATATCCCCTACAAACACACAAAGAAAATGAACAAATAACAATATGTGCCTCAAGGCACAAGCCTGAAGTCCCAGCTACATGAAAGGCAAGACAGGAGGAAGGATTCATTTGAGATCAGGAATTTTATGCCAACCTAGAGAACATAGTTTTTTTTCTTCTTAAAAAAGGATAACAAAACCACTATTCCGAGTCTCACCTGAAGACTGAAATTCTTGGTTCTCTGAGTAAATCTTAAAACTCCAACGGGGACTAGGGAGATGGTTCAGTTGGTAAAGTACTTGCTGTACAAACCCAAGCTCAGATCCCACATAAGAGCTAGACATGGAGGTTTGTGGGTGTAGACACAGGCAGATCCCTGCAGCTCATGGTCACTCAGCTAAACTGAACCAATGAACCCAGTTTAGCAATAGTGGGGCAAACCTTTAATAGGCAGAGGCAGTCAGATGTCAGTTCTAGACCAGACTGGTCTATAGCGTGAGTTCCAGGACAGCCAGGGTTACACAGAGAAATCATGTCTGGGAAAGAGGGGAGGGGGAGGAAGAAGGCAAAGAGATCAAGGAAGACCACTGAAGTCAACCTCTAGCCTCCCTAGATACACAACACATGTGCACACATAAACACCACACACATACACATTCTCTCATTCAACAGGTCCCCACTAGGACCCCCAGTGTGCCAGGACAAAATTACAACTTTCCTCGATGTATTCACCCAGATCTCCCTCAAGACCGTGCACTCTTGCTCTGCCCTGGAGCAGCCAGCCAATCAATCACAGGAGCCAGGCCCAGCTCCCAGCTGGGATCCGCATAGACTGAGTGGGGAAGCTAGCATGTGGAGCATTATACCCTGGGTCCTTCTCCCAGGCCAGCACCCAGGAAGTATTTAATGCAGGAATTTCACAGCCTGAGAAGCTGTGTAGAACGGGGCAACAGCCAGCCAACCACATGGTAAAGTGAGTGATGACTAAAGCCAGCAGGTACTACTCCAGGGTCCAGGCAGGGCAGAGCGGGGCGGGGCTTACCTTGGCAGTACAGGTGGCTCTGAGTGGCTCGATGAGCCGGTCCACCCTCTGCAGGACAGGTGCAGGACAAAGAGTGGCCAGCCGGGCCAGCATGATGAAGGTCAGCATCTGCCCAAGAATGCAAATGGAACTCATGGTGAAATAGCACCCAGACAGAGCAGCAGACCCAATGGAAGCTCCGGCTTGCACCCCACAAACCGACAACCAAGTCCCTCCAGGGCCTGCCCAAGGCTCCCACCTCTCTGGGTCTGTTTCCTATTATAGATGTACACCATGATGCTGAATCTGGGCAGCTACTCTTAGCTGTGGGAGGACGGCTGGATAACAAAAGGCACAGGGAGCGGCAGTTCACATGTTCCCAAGCCTCTGGCACAGGCCTGGGAAGGAACAGAGCAGCTCCCCAGCTCCCACTGACACTGGCTTAAACATGCAGCAGTTGAAATACAACTTGAGTGTGTATCACAAAAGTCTGTGTGCTGGAAGCTTGACCCCCAGTACAGCAATGCTGAGCGGTGATGGAACCTTCAGCAGGAGCAGGCTAAGCCACTGGGGGTGTTGCTGCTGCTGGGAAGGGTTAGTTCACATCTCAGAGGACCTCAGTGCCCACAAAAGTGAATGATAAAATGAGCATGCCTCCTCCATCTTTAATCCCAGCACTCGGGAAGCAGAGGCAGGCAGATTTCTGTGAGTTCAGTTCGAGGTTACCCTGATCTACAAAGCGAGTCCAGGATAGCCAGGGCTCTGTTAATACAGAGAAACCCTGTCTAGAAGAAACAAAAACAAAAAACAAAACAAAACAAGAACAACAACATAAGAACTAGCCTCATGCCTGATTCTACCATGTGAACTTCTGCAGGTGCCGGCCATTGTGATGCCGCCAGAGCCAAAACATGCCAGTCTGGGTCTCCAGAAAGCTCTAAAACGGCTTTTTTAAAAGAATACGCAGCCACAGATTTTTTTTAATAGCAACAGAAAACAGTTCAGGTGTGAGGATACATGCATTTAATCTCAGAATTCGGGAGGCAGAGGCAAGTGGATCTCTGTGAGTTCAAGGCCAGCTTTGTCTACATACTTCTAGGCCATCCAGAGCTATAGAAGAGAAACCTTAAAAACAAAGCAAGGGCTGGGCGGTGGTGGCTACGCCTTTAATCCCATCACTTGGGAGGAAGAGGCAGGCAGATTGCTGGGTTCGAGGCCAGCCTGGTCTACAGAGTGAGTTCCAGGACAGCCAGGGCTACACAGAGAAACCTTGTCTCGACAAAAAACAAAAACCAAACCAAACCAAAACAAAAAAACAAAGCAAGGGCTGGAGAGATGAGATGACTAGAGATGGAGAGAGAGATGAAATAAGAGCACTAGCAGCTCTTCCAGAGGTCCTGGGTTCAATTCCCAGCAATCACATGGTGGCTCACAACCATCTGTAATGGGATCTGATGCCTTCTTCTGGTGTGTCAGTGACAGTGTACTCTTATGTGGAAATCTCAGATATGGGCATGCCCATAAAATAAATACATAAAAATAAATAAAACAACAAAGTAAAATGAAATAATAATAGTAACCAGAAAACAGACTAATATAATGGCAATATGGGATTTACCTAGCATTATGGGTTGTTTTCAAAGAAATACTATTTTTTTCATATAAAATCACTTTAATTTTTGATGTTCTTTTTTTTTTTTTTTTTCAAGACAGGGTTTCTCTGTGTAGCCCTGGCTGTCCTGAAACTCACTCTGTAGACCAGGCTGGCCTCGAACTCAGAAATTCGCCTGCCTCTGCCTCCCAAGTGCTGGGATTAAAGGTGTGTGACACCTCCTGGCGGGTTCCTTGTTCTTGACAGAAAGCACAGCTGCTTTGGTGGGGTGCCAGGAGAAGAGGAAAACAGCAGGGGCCTAATGTTGCCTGGTTCCCTTGCTCTGCGCTGGGCCTGTATCTGGCATGGTACTACCTACCCTGATGTCATAATGGTCCTTCAGCCCGTCCTCCACATGGTTCAGAAACTCGCAGATGTCCAGCTGGCCCAGGCAGCTCTCCAGCAGCGAGTACATGCACTCGAAGGCAGCCTTCCTCACGTCCAGCCCATCATCTACAGTATGCTTGAAGGGCCCCATCTCCACCTGCAGGAAAGAAGGGCATAGAGGGTTTTGGAGTATAAAGCCCCTCTCCTGGTTTTTGCAACTCACCCCAAGCCTCAGGTCTCAACTCAGCCTGCAGCATCCTCTCTCTGAACCGTCATGCCGGCTAAGCAGGCAGAGTGTCAGGTCCTCAGTGTGTGTGTGTGTGTGTGTGTGTTAGGATCTCATGCGCACTGAGCACATGTTCTGTAACCGAGTGTGTGTGTGTGTGTGTGTGTGTGTGTGTGTGTCTGTCTGTCTGTGTGTAGGACCTCATTCACACTGAGCACATGTTCTGTAACCGAGTGTGTGTGTGTGTGTGTGTGTGTGTGTGTGTGTGTGTTAGGACCTCGTGTGCACTGAGCACATGTTCTGTAACCGAGAACCGAGTGTGTGTGTGTGTGTGTGTGTGTGTGTGTGTTAGGACCTCGTGTCAGCTGTTGCCTGACAGACAACGTCTTACGTGAGTACTAAAGCACCTTGGGAAGGTCTAAGCATATGGCTTAGAGGGCAGAGTGCTTGCCTAGCACACACAAAGACCAAGGTTTGATTTCTGGCACTGAATAAACATCATGATGGCACGTGATAACCCAGCACTCAGGAGGTGGAAGCAGGTCAGAGTCATTCTTAACATAGATTACACAAGATTCTGTCTCAGGAAAAAATGAAAACCTTAGGAATAAGGTGCTATTAAATCCTACTCAACATCTCACTAAGGCTCAGAGAGGTAAACTGACATGCTTGAGGACACACAGCTGGTAAGTCACAGATCCATACTCAAAAAACCAAGTCCTCTGACGCTTTTAACCATGAGATCTGGCTTATAACAGTAAAGTTTGAGCCTTGAAACCCAACGGAAGAGATTACACAGATTAAAAATAATGCCTTGTGGGTAGGCAGAGCTTCATGTAATGACACCACCTGCCAAATAATGTTGGTGGCCACGGGAACTACAAGAGGCAGTATAGTGCCCTATGAATACCCTGGTTTCAGCTCAGGGGAACAGATATTAGACTTTTGGCCTCCAGAACTATATCTGATCCCAGGTACAGTAGCTCACATCTTTGATCCCAGCACTCAAGAGGCAGAGGCAAGAGAATAAATCCCTGTGAGTTTGAGGGCCAGCCTAGTCTAACTAGTGAGTTCCAGGATAGCCAGGACTACATAGACAAACCGTCTCAAAAGGAAAAAAAAAAAACAAAAAAACCTTCAAATGTCCTTCTTTTAGAAAACTTTTCCAACCCCTCTCAAGAGCATTGCTTCCTCCTCAGACCTCCATGAGGTGCTGTAGGGTGACTTGGCTGACAATCTCAACCCCCTCTGCCCCTTCAGCTCTCTCCAACCTGACTCTCCTAGAGGACAGGCTGAGCGACTTGGTGGCAGGAGCCAAGTATGATGTAGCCATGAGTCCCGGGACTTGAGACTCTGGCTAAGTGACAATAGTTGTCCAATTCCACATGCTTGAGACCTGAGGTTTAGGAGGTTCAGTTTGTTTGGATTGTGGATTTTAGAATGTTTCCATATTCAAAGAGATGTCCTGGGGAAGAGACCCAAGTCTGAATACAGAGTCCACTTATGTCCAATAAGCATTCTTTCATATGCCTGAAGGCAGTTCCAGATAGTATTTGTAGGGTTCCTGCATTTTAAATAGGGCCTGTCACAGGGGACATCACATATGGGGACTAGGATGTTCATGCTGAACATGAGCCACTAAGCACTGGAGCTGCCCCAAGTGCTTGTCCTTAGAGCACATCCTTGTGGTACAGGCATGGCGATTCTCCTCACTTAGCTCCAGGGAAAACTGAAGCTAAGGGGGCACTGGGTTGCCCAGTCTGGGCCCCAGTTGGGGAGTGGAGAGGCATGACATGACTAGGGCCATGTGGCCCTGGTGTCTGTGTGGGCTTCACTCTTCGTCTTCAATGAGCCTTGTTGGTAAGGCATAGAAGGCTCAACAAGGGCTAGGCCATGCTAGGTGTCCATGCTGTCTCATACCTCTCGGATGAGGTCCCGGCGGATCTTGGTCTCCTGGTAGAGGAGGGGTAGGATGTCATCCAACAGGTCTCGGACCAGTGATGGTTTGTTGTGCACAGCTGAGTTGAAAAAGGTGAGTGTGGCCCGGCGCACGTTCAGGTCTGGGTCCTGCAGGCTCTCCATGAACTCTGCTGCAGAGTGACAAGACAAAGAAGGACATAGAAGCAGGACACAAAGCCACCTCCATCACTGTGCCTGATGACCTGGGCACTGTGAGTTATGCAGAATGAAGGGCAGACATGTCCTACCTTAAGTCAGACACAATACCCTTTACAGTCCACATAAGAATGCCTAGCTTCCCACTAACTTCGGGTTCTGGCAGCCTTGACCTCCCACAGGTCTTTCAGGAGCAAGACATGACAGCAGCTGTGGAGCACAGGGCTGAAAGCTGGCACGGAAGACTGCTCTGTTCTGAGACAGGTCCTCACTGCATAGCACCAGTTCTGCGATCTTCCTGCCTTAGCCTCCTGAGTGCAGGATAACAAGTGAAGGCCGCCCACAGGACCAGGTCTGAAGTGCCAACCGGACTCGGTTCCTCTGAGTAGGCCTTTTTGAAAGGTTTAATTTGGGAATTTAGAATAGTGCTGAGGATGGAACCCAATGTCTCACACATGCTGAGCATATATGCTACCACTGCAGAGTGTTCTCATCTAGAAAAATAAGACACAGAAACTTGAGTCTCCACCTCGACCACATGACCAGAGTGACCATCAGCACCCAAGGGTGTGCCACTGTCATGTGACACCTGGTTCACAGCACTGGGAAGAAGGACAGTCTTCCAGCAGATCAGGACTCAACAACACTGGGACCTAGGGCCCTTCCCACAGTGTATGCTGGCTCTTAGAGTCTTAGAGTCCTGCTTCTGGAGGGACAAGTCTGAACCCTCTCTTGGGACTCAGTTTCCTCATCTGTAAAATGGGACCAGTGTCCTTTACCAGGCGGGGGCTATTAGAATTAACTGATGAGATTTATTAAAGGGCATCGCATGGCATCCATCTTAGGGAGCTCAGAATGAGGATCAAGCATGCTAGAGGTGTGTTGGTGGTCCATGCTTGTAATCCCAGTACTTGGGAAAAGAAGGCAGGATCAGGAGTTCAAGGTCATCCTCAGCTATATAGTGAGTTTGAGACCAGTCTGGGCTATACAGATTCTGTCTCTAAAAACAAACCAGCTTTGGGGCTCTATAGGCACCAGGAACACATACAGTGCACAAACATGTTCAAGTGAAACACTGATGCACATAAAACAAATCTTAAACACACACACACACACACACACACACACACACACACACACACACACCAACTAATAAAAAAAAAATAAACAAAAAAACAAAGAACAAGAAAACTAAACTATGAAGTAAAACCAAGACACCACTGTTGGGCCCCTGGACATGCAACTACAGCAACTCATCAAGGCTAGAAATCTGCCTATGGCTATCCAGGCCAGTCCAGACTGCAACAAGAACACAGTTTCCAATTCACTGCTCTTTGGTCCGGCACAGTGCTTTTGCATGTGTCAGCACCCCATTTTATAGTTGAGACTGAAATGGCCTGCCCATGCTTCTAAGTCAGTATTCAAAGCCAAAGGCTGGGGAACTCCAGCCTCTCTACCCCATGAAGGCTCCTCCAGCCAAGGGCCCCCTCAGACTTGGTCAAGTGGGTGCTTGCCAGCTTGTTTTTCACCCTCAGAGCTTGTATCTTTAAAGAACATTTCCACCCTATTAGCTGTTTCCAAGAGAATGTTCTCCAAAAATGTCTCATAGCCATTTGACAGACAAGGAAGCAAAGTTCATCACGTGAAGCCCACCAGAGGTTTGGTGGTGACACAGAGGTTTGAAGGCACATCTCCTCACTCAAGAGCCTGACCCTGCTGCCCATCACGGAGTTGCTTTTCAGTCTGACTCCCTTGATTAATTTGTAAGATGTCCTGGCCACGCTCCAGACCCAGGGTTGAGAGGGACTAGTTGCACCTACCAATGAAGCTCTTCAGGAGAGGGTCGATGGAGTGTGGCTGGTCTGAGATGAGGAACTTGACTGCAGTGATAACTGTGCTCCGGGTGTATGGCTGACCTGCAAGACAAGAGGCAATAGTATGGGGCAGGGGACCACCTGTAGACCCAGCAAAACACTGTACACCCTCTCTCTACTTAAGAAACAACCCCCTCCCAGGAAGTCCATGTGACTATTCCCCATGGCAGCCTTGAATCAGCCCAGTTCTTCCTCCTGCTGCTAGAAGAGTAAGTGGCTGGGTCTTGGCAGGTTGGAACAGAACACTAGGACCCCGGAGAAAGTCCTGCCCTGAGACTGAGTCCACACTGCATTATCAGACATCCTCTCCATTCAAACTCATATAATAACCAAATGTTAATTAAAATAATGAAGCTGGTGTGGTAGTGTAAACCTGTCATACCAAGGTCCCAGGAGTATCTTCTCTATGTTGCCTTGGAACTCAATATGTAGCCCAGGCTGGTCTGTGCTTCAGAGTTCCTCCTGTCTCTGCCTCCTGAGTGCTGAGGTTAAGGTGTACACTACCACGCCCAGCGCTATTTCATCTCTTATCTGTGTGAGGCGGTAGGAACGGAACCCAGGGCCTTGTGTGTCACGAGCAAACATTCAACCACCAGGCAACAGCTCCAGCTCCAGCCCCTGATTAATTTACTTAAGAGTCTCACTAAACTGCACAGGAAGGCTTTCAATACCTGGAAGCAGGCAGAGCTTGAAGTAATCCTGCCTTCTGCCTCCTAGTCACAGTTATAGTCCTAATCCTGCATACCTAATGCCATCATGAAGCTTCACACCGTATGTTTACCCCTTAGTATCTTCAGAGGACAGGATCCGGGATCTCCAAGCCCCTTCCACAAAACAGCATGGTGTTACACAGAACCTATACATGTATTTTGATCTTCTTTATGTCATCTACAATAAATATACCATCAGTAGTTAAATCTATACTGTCTAGGGAGAAAAGGACTTGCAAGATGGTTCTTGCTATAAAAGCAGTTAATACCAAGCCTGGTGACCTGAGTTCAAGTTCTTGGGATCCACATGACAGAAGGAGAGCACTAACATCCATAAATTGTCTTATGACCTCTAGATGCATGCCATGGCAAACACACACACACACACACACACACACACAAGGAAATAAAGACAAGAGACGTTTTCTCATGTTAAGTAGAGACACAATAGTTTCTTGGGTTACTTTTGATTCAAGTCCGTTGAACCTATGATGTAGTCTCCTTCAGTGAGACGGCTGATGGAAATAGGGACACATCAAAAACCCTGTCCTCTTGAACTGGAGAGATGGCTAAACAATTAAAAGCACTGGCCACTCTTGCAGAGGACCTAGGCTTATTTACAAGTACTCACATGGCAGCTCATAGCTATCTGTAACCCCAGTTCCAGGGCATCTGATGCCTTTTTCTGGCCTCCAAGGGCACTGCCTGTATATAGTATACATACATCTATGCAGGTAAAACGCCCACATACATTAAAAAAACAAAAAACCAAAAAGACCTTGCCCCTCTACCCCAGAGACCACTAGGAGGAAGCCTGTACATTTGAGAAGTACCATTCGTTTGACTGGCTCCTATTCCTTGATTAGCAGACATGTGACTCTCATCTCCAATGATCTGCATGAGTTTTGTGGATGCTTGGGGACCAAGTAACCCATCTCGTGCTCTGCTGACCTTGGTCACTGGACTCTTACCTGCAGCGAGCTGCTTCCGGAATCGAGGCAGGAGGTAGGGTGGGTTCACAAACACTAGCTTCCCGATGCACTCAGCCACCACACACCTAGTGCCTTCCTCCGGGCTCTCACAACGCTGGAAGAGCAGTGCCCACACATCCTCAACATAGGGCTTCAGGCTGTCAGGCTGGGCAGCCTCCAGGGCCTCCCTGAGTGCATGCAGCAGCAGGTACTGTCGCCGGGGCTGGGCCTCAATTTGTGCCAGCAGGAAGGGCAGGAAGTCAGGCAGGTTGCCAGCACCCACACGGCCCAGGGCATATGCGGCTGCAGCCCTCACGTCCTCACTGGGAGACCCCAAGGCTTCCAGAAGCACGGTCTTCAGCTCCCTCTGAGGGCCTGGCCCAGCCACCTGGCCCACCTCAGCCAGTGACAGGAATGCCAACACTTTGACCCCTGTGCTTGAGTGGGGTGACTTGGCATCACAGACAAGGCGGCTGGCAGTGCCTGCCGCCTCCTGGGGGCAGGCAGCTGAGAGGGCAGCTACACACCGGGCCAGTGAGTGGAAGACCTGCTTGTGCAGGCCAGGTCCTCCGTCCCCAACCTGGTTATAAACAGGTGCAGTGAGCAGGCTAATGAGCTCTGAGTATTCCACACATGGAGGGCGGGTTCCCACCAGGGCCTGCAGGAACCCTTCCGTGGCTGCCAGCACCCCGGCAGGCAGCAATGGTGAGTGCAGCAACTGCAGCAGCTCCTCCAGAACAGGTCCACTGACCTCAACCAGAGAGGTGGGCTGCGTCTGGGTCACTGTGGTGAGGAAGTCAACAGCCAGCTGGGCCACATGCATATCATTCTCGCTGACCAGAGCAGGCAGCTCAGCTAGCACAGTCCGCACAGCAGGCGGAGGCAGGCCAAGGCCCTGACTCTGAGCCAGAGCATCCAGGGCGGCCAGTGTGGCCAGCCGCAGGGCCCGTTGATTTTTGCGCAGAAATGAAGCCAGGATGGGCAGTGCCTCGGCCAGGATGGGCTGCAGGTCAAGTCGCAATGGGGACACAGCCACCAGTGTCAGTGCCTTGACTGCAGGCAACCGGGTGATCTCATTCCGCAGGCGATCCAGAAGAAGCATAAGTGTGGGTTCTAGGTCATCCCCAAGTCGATCACCAAGGTGACCCACAAGGTGGCCCACACAAGAGATGGCCCGTTCCTTCACCTCCTGGTCCAGGTCAGTGGCTCGGAGTCGTGCCAGGGTAGCTGTGGACATCTCTCCAACGTATGGCTCAGGGTCCAGCAGCCGAGGCCTGTCCAGTGGCCACAGGGTCCGCACCAGCTCCTGGAGCACCAGTAAGGCCTCAGCCGCCACCTTGTAGAAAGGGTCAGCCACACAGGCCATCACAGGTGGCAGGAGGGTGGGCAAGTGTGGGTGGAAAGCCTCAGCTGGCTCTGTACCCAGAAGCCCCTGCAGGAAGGCCAGGGCATCCATCCGTATGGTGGAGGAGCTGGAGTAGTCAGCCAATGAAAAGACAATGCCTGCAGGTGGGAACCAAGGTTAGGGGCTCTTCAGCCTGGCTCAGTCTGGAGCTGTAGTAATCAATGTATCTGTACTAAACCAAGAGTCCAAAGCTCCCAGAAGCCACCAGAGCTGAGGGAAACAAAGTCTGAGCTCACCCAAAGCTTAGAAGCAGCCTTGCTCTCCCTGTGGCTAGGGGGGCAGGGAGGACACAACACATGACCACCACGGGCCATCATCACACAGGGCAAGCCCAGGAATACTGCTGGGCTGTCAGGGATTGAGGGCTCAGTATAGGGTAGGGGTCTGTATTCTGGAAGAAGCCCAAAGAGAAGAGAGCCAGCTGAAGCCCAGCGTACCTGACACCAACACAGCCATGTGCTCTGCCAGGCTGCCAGGGAGGACACCTGCCAGCTCGGTGAAGAGGCTGAAGCAGCCCTGGCGGGTCCGAACATTCCGGTCTTTAAGTTGTCGCTGCAGGGCCTTTATCACTTGGGGCACCTGTGAGCAGGCGAAGAGGTGAAGAACCAGCCTGGAAGCCAGCCACCCCAGGGAGGACTCCAATACACAGGGCACCTCAGTGCCCATCAGGCCTACTCGTCACCTGATTCTGACTCTGCAGACACACTGACAGCTACCTCCATCTTATAAATGTG
Source organism: Mastomys coucha (assembly GCF_008632895.1). Classification (NCBI taxonomy): domain Eukaryota; kingdom Metazoa; phylum Chordata; class Mammalia; order Rodentia; family Muridae; genus Mastomys; species Mastomys coucha. The sequence goes on along the minus strand of NW_022196903.1, from coordinate 109,009,997 downwards.
CACAAGGAACTGGCTCGAGGTGACCGACCCAACAGCCTGGCTGTCACCTCTGTCCCTAGGAAGGGAAAGCAGAAGCTTAGCCGTCTTCAGCACATGGCTCTTCTTTCTTTACCTCTCCCCAGATAGGTACTATCTGAATCCAATGGCACGAGTACCACCGTGATCCGTACTTCTGATCCAGCTTGCACATTTCCTGCCTACATAAGTGGCTCAACTTAAGCATCTGCTACAGTCTACGTAAAGTTTGTGTTCCACAAGAACTCACGCATTGGAAGCTTGGTCCCCAGTGTGGTGGTGGAACTCCAAAGAGGAGGGGGCCTTTAAAAGGTGGCATTATCAGGAAGTCAATAAAAAGCATGAAATGGTTCTATTGGACAGGTTTATTATAAAATGGGGGCTTAGTCCACCTTATTCTGGCTTCATGTCTTACCATGGGCTCTCTCTTTTGTATATTCATGCTACCTGCAATGATGTCACACAGCTACAGCAAGCCACACCAGGGCACGGACCATGATTTTTGGACACTGTGTTTCAAACCTGAGCTAGTTAAGCCTCTTTTCTTAGTAGGGACTCAGCCTCTGGTGGTTTTTTGTTTTTGTTTTCGTTTTTGTTTTTTATTATTATACTAACAGAAAATTCACTACTTAAAGCTAATGAGGACTTCAACCATAAATGTACAAAGATGTAGATGTCCCCTCCTCCTCAGTGTCCTCTACTGCAGGAAGTCAAGAAGTCAGCTGATATCTGCCTATCCCAGACACAAGCAACCTATTACCAGCAAGATCCAACAGTTCAATCCAGCCCACTTCTCAATGACCACTCCTTTCAATCCCTCTGCTTTCTCTGAGTTGAAGGCACCAGCTCTTGTCACCTGACACAGTTGCAATGTCATCCTGTTGGTCCCCAGCTATGACTCTTGTCCTGTCACAATCCACTTGTTCCCCACCCAGCAGCCAGAAGAACTGATTTTAAAGTGAAGCAAATGAAGGTCTCCTCACTTATGCAAGCCCTACTTGTATTGCTGCTGCCCATGTCCCAACCTGCACCACGCATTCCAAGGATGAGGCAGAGCTCCATCTGAACACCCAGGCTGGGCACAGAGAGGTACTCACACCACATCCCTCAGCAAGTGAAGAGATGGGAGAGGAAAGGAAGAACGGAAAGAGGGAGAGTGGGTAAGGACACGGCCTACCTGTGCTCGCAGCATATTGAGATTTCTGCCGGTCTGGGTGGGCTCCTCCACAGCCTCCAGCCAACCTTTAGGGGGCCGTGTATGTCGCAGCAATATGATGTAAGCCCCAAAGATGTCTGCCTTGACGTTCTCCTCCCGCTCCTTGAAGCGGCGGATGAGTGCAGGTGCCAGAGTGCAGTGGAAGTCGGGTAAGAGGTCGGGCCGAGAGCTGATGAGGGCTGCCATGCACTTGGCTGCGGCTCGGCGTACCTTCCAGCTCATGTCGTCATCATCACTGTACTCATCCTCACTCTCTGGGGCAGGAGGAAGACACACAAGAGCTGTGTCTCTCAGCTCAGGGAAGGAGACAGTGGAAGCCCTGCCCTGGGCTTTACATTCTGACGATCAGTACTCAGCCTCCTGGGAATGCCACCGCCCTAGTGAACACCTGTGGCACGCTCAGGATGGTGCCCACGGCTTTGACATACAATCTCTCCTATGGGCAAGGACCATTCACCATCTCAGAGATGAAAACTGGGACCAAGAGACAAGAAGTGGCTTGATCCTGCACTTCAGCCACAACCTGTCATCAGATCCTGGTCTGACTACATCAAGGAAGAAATGGGCTGGTCTGCTAACACAGGCCTGTAAATCCCAGTGCTGGAGAGGTGAGGTGGGAGGGCAATGAATTCAAGGCCAGCCTGGAATACTGAATGAAACACGGCCCTCTTCCAAAATAGAATGACATGGCATCCAAGTTTGCAGTGGAGACAGGAGAAGCTTTCTGGGGCTCAGGCACATTCTCTGGGTCAGGTCTGGCCCTTTCACGTACTGGGATTTCCAAAGAGAAAGGCAGACTTCCTGTGCCCTCAGTGCTCACCTAGCCCCCGTCAGATCTTAAAGGTGTTCAGAGAGACAAACACCAAAGAAAGAATAGGTGTGTGAGGCCTTCTGCTGACAGGCCTGAGAGTCAGCAGGAGAACAACTCCACTAGAACAAAGGGCAGTTACTGGCCCATTGTACAGATGCCAAGGCCAAGGTTCAGAGAGGGTGAGAGACCTCCTCAGGGAACACAGGAAAAATGCAGAGCAGAGATTCAATCCACCTATCTGTCTAGGGGAGAGGGTAAGGACCAGAGGTGACAAGGAACAGCCCTGCAGCCTGTATCTAAGACCGGCTGTTCCCACAGCACCACTCTGCTGACAACTAAGACTCGAATGGCAAAGAAATCTGGATCAACTCCAATGGGCCACGGCCACTGGTCAGCTCGGCACACATCTCCTTTAATGGCCCCTGCGCCACCCTCAAGAAATATCTCTAGCCCTCTATTACTGGCAAGAAAATGACCAACTCTTAGCTCAGCATTCAAGGCCCCAGGATGCCTGTCTGATTTTCTTTCAAGTCCCTAGTCTCCATGTGCACCCCACTTGTAGGAATGGAGATGGAGAGGCCCTCAAGCCACTGAACCCCCATCTGGACTTGTCTCCTCCAAGGGCCCACCATTCTCCCTCTAGCATTGGTGCTGGGCTAAAAGCATTATCTTGAAAACCATTTATAAAAATGGTAGCTTAAAGGTGGAAAGTCACCCAAGTCCTAGCTAGGTCACTTCTGGGTATGGCCCTGGTTCCCTGTCTGAAATGAGTATGATACCCGTGGGCTTTAGGGTCACTATGAGGAATATGAGGGAAGAGCTTAGAATACCAGTTGATACTCGGGGAGTGAGGAGTAGAGTTGTCCCTTGGGACCTGTGGGAGCCTGGATACCAGCATCCGAGGGTACTCACATATACCCTACACACCCCACTCCCAGCCTTAAGTCACCATTAAATATTTATAACACCTGATACAGTATAAACACCCTAACACCAGCTGTCACATCACTGTCTATGTGTTGAGTACAGACTAACTTCTTTCCCAAGTATTTTTGATCTGGGCTGTTTAACAGGGCAGGCAGGAGAATGACTGCATTGCTTTCCTTACAGCTAGAGAAGAGCAGAATCCAGCCAGGCAGGCCTGCTGTAGCCCCTGCTCTGGCCGCTGTGCCCTGCTCTCCCTCAAACAGGCTGTCCACCTACCCTGGTCACTGAATTCACTGTCCTCGGTCTCCATCTGCTCTTCGTCACTGTCATGGTCGTAGTTGGGGTCATGCTTCATGTACTGCAGGCAGAGGCTAGTCACATTGGGTACATGAGGGTCCATCTCCTTGGGGCACCTGAGGGACAAGGAGGGGAGGCCTCATTTGAGTAGGGGTGGGGCCCAAAAACAAGTGGAGAGCTGTCTCCCCATCCCTGCCAACTTCCCATGGAGCTCCCCTGCCTGCTGTCTGGCACAACTGTCACACTTACTTTCTCAGGAAAGCCTCAAAGGCCTGAAGGCACGACTCTCTCAGCTCATCGTCATCCAGGTTGCAGAATTCCTCCACCATGGGCACCAGGCGGTCCAGGTGGGCTCCTGCAGAGCCAGAGAGTCACTGAGGTTGACAACCTTCCCTCAGTGACCAGCTTGAAGCCTCAGCCTGACCTTGTCTTTGTAGGGCAGATTCAACTTAGAAGCTTTAGAGGCAAGCTGACTGGGGTCTAGCCTGGTTGCTATGTGTTATGGGGTTGTGGGCCACTTGCAAAGACATCCTGACTCGGTCTCCCGATGGTGATGGTGTGGAAACCAATGAACAACAATGCAGGTAGAGCTGAGCTCTGGTTCCTGCAGATCGGGCATACGTAGTTGCGGCACGGTCAGGGCTTTGCCTTATTCCTACACTAGGGTGTGAGCTGCAGATGGGAGAGCGAGAGGGTCCTATGCCTGTCCTCACCCACCACCGTGCGGTGACTGCCAGCCATGAAATTCATTACTACTTCATAACTGTAATTTTGCTAGATATGAATCATAATGTAAATATTTGTTTTCCAATGATCTTAGGTGACCCCTGTGAGTCATTTGACCCCCAAAGGGGTCTTCAACACACAGGCTTTAGAAGATCTATTAGCCCTCTCCCAGCCATACCTTTCCCACTGTGCAAGAAGGAACATGCTAAGCTGGCGATCCTCGAACATCCTTTCTAAATGTACTTATGTATGTATGTATGTATGTATGTATTTATTTGTGTGTGTGTGTGTGCACATATGTTGGCTGCAGACACCAAAAGAGGGTGTCAGATCTGCTGGGACTGATGTTGGCAGCCTGATACCAGTGTTAGAATCTGAACTCTGGTCCTCATGACTGAGCAGCAAACACGCTTAACCACTGAGCCATCTCTCTAGCCCTAGACAGTTCTTTCTAAACTTTTTTTGGGTCCTTGGGAACTCAGTTTCCTGCCCGACCAAACATGAGCCCTAGGTTAAGCCTATTCAGCCTGCTTCCCAGATCCATGTCCTGAGGAAAGCCAGGAGTGGCTGCTAAAGTCCGCTGGCTCACCAGGATTTAGGAGGGCTGGTTTATGCTACCTCCACTCACACTGTCTGGTTCTAAGGTGCCTGTGGCTAACAGCATACCTGATGAAGCCTGAGGTGGTGATCTGAGGAGAGGTAGAGATAGAAATGGGAGATAATGGGAATGTTGAGTGGGTTTTTCTTTCTTTCTTTTTTCCTTTTTAATTTTATGTCCATTGGTGTTTTGCCTGCATGGATGTCTGTTGAAGGGGTCAGGTCCCCCTAGAACTGGAATTAGAGACACTGTGAGCTGCCATGTAGTTGCTGGAAATTGAACCTGGGTCTTCTGGAAGAACAGCCAGTGCTCCCCACCACTGAGCCATCTCTCCAGCCTAATGGTGAGTGTTTTGACTGTGATGTGAGCTCACAACTGAATGCTGGTGTATGCTTTAAATAGTGTGGGGTCTGTAGACCTATTATTCTCAATAAAAGCTGAAAGGTTCCAAAGCTGGCTCACAGGCTAAGGTGTGCCTGACAAGGCAGAAGGCTGGAACACGTTCTGAATAAGGGTTTGATATCATGACTTGCAAGAACTATCCCTAAGCCTCCAGACCACAGAGGTAAGTCCCAGAAGACCGCACAAGAGGCATAAGGCTCAGAGGAAGAAACTCACCCAGGCGATGGCCTGCCTGACGACCCACGCTGCCCAGGCACTGGATCAGGGTTCGAATGGCTGCAGGGCTGGCAGGTGCCCGTGGCCCAGGCAGCCGGTCCACCAGGTGGTCAGCCAGCTCCACGAAGAGGTCCGTGCTGCAGGCAGCTGCCAGATGACCAAGTGTGACAACGGTGCGCTTGCGCACAGCCAGGCGTGGGCTGCTCAGCTGGGGCAATAGGCAGTGGAGCAGGCTTGCATGGAAGGTGCCCAACGGGGCACCTAGCCTGGGGACAGAATGGGAGGGAATGTCAAGCCAGGCACTGCATTCAAGGAGTTAGGATCCGCATCCCCATCCTCTCTGTACTTCTTACTCATGATATTCAAAGACCCTTGGAAAGTGAGAAGGTACCTCTCCAACCGTGGGGAGTGACTCAACTGCTTATAGGGCAGCCAGTGGAATGAGACTGCCTTCTGAAGGCTCTGAAGTCAACAGTGTAAGTCCATGACCCGAGCCCAGGTGTCCAATCTCTCAGCTCAGAGGAGTGCAGTGGGTATGGGGGCTCCGGTGAGGATATTCCGAACTCTTGGGAGCCTGAGGTTTGCCTCTATACCCATCCCTGCAAGTCCATCCTCCTTCCTGAGACTCGAGGGGAATAAAACCTAACAGACTTGATTACTCCTCAGCTTAATCCTGCCACGGCTCCGCAGTGTCCTCTGGATAAGCTGAGCTCTGAACTCAAGACAAGCGGTAGCCCTCATTTAGTCTCTCCACGGGTGGAATCTGGCTCTCGGTGGCCCCAACTCCTCTCCCACAGTCACACTGCACTGGGTGACTTTGACCCAGTGTCCTAAGGCTGTTTTCTTCCTGCTCTGCTGCCCTCCGTGACTTCACTCTTCTATGTCCAGTCCAGGTCACTCTGCTGCAGCCTTTACCTACTTATTCATCTACTGTGTCACAGATTCTATGCTGGAAGTCGGGCCATAAGGACAGACTCTGCAGCACTTGGGAGGCAGAGGCAGGCGAATCTCTGAGTTTGAGGCCAGCCTGGTCTACCGAGTGAGTTCCAGGACAGCTAGGGCTATACAGAGAAACCCTGTCTCAAAAAAAAAAAAAAAACAACAAAAAAAGGACAGACTCTGACCCTTGAAGTCCATGACTGAGGGGTGCATTCCAAGCTTCACAAACTCAACATGCCCAAATGGAACACATCACCTGTCTACTATACCCCTCTACTTCTGGAGCACCCCCATCCCAGCCCTCTCATCTCCTGGATGACTTGTAGGGTCATCCTCTAGTCTCACCACTCAAGATCCTGTGGAGTCCGCCTCTTCAGACAACTCATGGAAGCCAAGCCAGGCTTAGAAGCACAGGCCTATAAGGCTAGCACTGGCCTAAGAAGGCTGTGGCGGAAGGATCACAGGTTTAAGGCCAGCTAGGTTACAGCGTGAGTTCAAGGCCTGCCTGAACAAGTCTGAGAGATGGAGTCTCAAAAATAAAACATGACAAGGGTTAGAGACGTAGCTTAGTGGCAGAGTCCCTCCCCAGCATGAGTGAGACCTTGGTTCCAATCCTACCACAAATGTAAAAACAAAGGCACTCCTATCCAGACTACAGAAGGAATGAGCAAAGGAAGATAGGGCGGTGTCCTGGGCTCCTGCCCAGCCCCCCAGCCTCACTGCTGCACACCAGCTTCCACAATCAGCTCACCATGCACAAGTCCCGGGCTCAAGTCCGTTAGGACCCAGAGCAGAGACTGTTAGGTCACCATCACATGCTGCTGACACTGTATCAGGTCCCAGACTAACCCCTGTATGTTGCATACATTCATCAATGGGCTCCTCTTTCCCTGAAGGTCACTCCTTCCTCCAAATACCAGAATCCTTCCCCCACCCCTGCTGTCCTGGATCCGAGATGGCCTGATTACAAGCACCAATTAAGGACAGCTATCACCCACATGCCGTGGAACCCCTCAACTCCTCTGAAACATTTAAGGGACCCCACTCTGCCACAGAGGCCTAAACTCTGCTTGGAGCCCACCATGTTGGGTCTCCCCTCCCTCCCAAGATAGGGTTTCTATGTGTAACAGCCCTGTCTGTCCTAGAACTTTCTTTGTTGAACAGCCTGGCCCTGAACTCGTAGAGATCTGCCTACCTCTGCCTCCGGAGTACTGGGACTAAAGGTGTGCACCACCACACCTGGTCCTTCTAATCTTTTAATCAAAAAGACAATCTGCATCAGTGTCCCCTTGAGGCCCATAATCCTCCTGCCTCTGCCCTCTGTGATGCCCCTAGATCTGCTGAGCTCATGAAGACGCAGCTCCAGTAAGATGCCCTTGTCCAGCAGCTGGGCTGGGCCTTTTGAGCTTGGGCCCTGTACTTGACTTAATCACTCTACTATTATATTTAGTTGGCCAACTGCCTGTGAGTTCCTCTCCAGGAACAATCCAGACCCACCAATACGCTAGCCCCTAACCTTTCCCGCCCCAGAACAAATGCACAAGTCACCGGAGGTTTACCGACTGTGTGACCTTGGAGCTAATGACCTCCCAGAGCCTGTTCCATAGTGTGACACTGCTGCTTTCTTTGCAAGGCTGCTGGGTGACTAAGGAGTCCTAAGCACAGGACCTGGCACGCAGGCCACTCATCTCAATCTTGCCTTGTCCCCATCTTTCTTGCCTAAAGTGGCCTCACTCACCTGCTCAGCATGTCAGAGAGGATGTCCAGGGCTTCCAGCTGCACAGCCACATCCTCCTGCTGGGCGATGGCACTGGTGAGTTGGCCTGTGATCTTGCGGCACACATTGATAGCCAGCCCTGAACCTATGCAGGTTACAGGTAGAAGGGTAAAGCCCTGGCTTGGGAAGGCAGCTCCCAACTCTGGCCTGCTTGTGCTTCTGAACCCATAACCCCCAGATATCTGCGGTATAGGAAAGCCTGAGCTTCAGTGGTCCAGGGTGGACCTGCGTCTTAAGGAACAATGACAGGAGTCAGCTCTAAGGAAGGTGACAAACCAATGGCTGAGCTGCTGGCTGGCTCACACACCAGGGAGGGAGATAAACGCTTCTTTTCCCAGTCCCCTGCTACCAGCAATGGCCAGGTGGCTCAGCTCTGGCCAGTGTGATAGAATCCATTGGGAAAATGCAACTTTTCTTACAAAGGGGAGAGAACATGGATGAAGAATGTGACCCTGTCAGACTGAGTTACAGAACCACTACAAGAATGGGCCGGAGTAGCTGGGCCTAGCACATCTAAGCTCCTGCACTGCCACCGGAAAAAAAGGTGAGAGGGGAAGAGGAGGCAGGAGGGGAGGAGGGTGGAGGAGATCACGATCGGTGGCAGCAGTCATCCCTCCGGAGAGATCACAGCAGGTCTTTAAGCTGCCATGGCTTTGAGCTCTTTCCTTGTGGCTGGAAGCATCCCTGATAAGCAGCAGCCATAAATTTAAGCTGATCTGTGTCTGAATTCTTTACGACTGAGGGACCCAGGTAGGTCTTTTTACTTCTCTGAGCCCTCTCTATTTTAAATCTGAGACAAGGTCTCACTATTTAGCCCTGGCTCTTCTGGATCTATGTAGATCAGGCTGACTTCAAACTCATACTGATCCACGACCTCTACCTCCAGAATGTAGGATTAAAGGCATGTGCCACTACTTACTAAAGATACTTAATATAAGTGTAAGCACTGGGTGAGGAGAAATAGAAGGCACACTGTGAAGCCAGGTGTGGGCTTCCTGGATTGGAGTCGCCTGACCTCAGTATCTGAGATGTAAGTGGGCTGAAGAGCAGCACCAGGCCTGGGTACCTGTGGCAGCGGGGGGTAGCTCTGAAAGCACGGTCTTCAGGCCGATGCCAGCGATGTCCCGGAGCTGCTCCTTGTCTGACCGCATGTTGGCACAGAGGGTGTCCACAATGTTCTCCACTTGGTATTCCTTCACCTTGCCCACCAGGGGACCCAGGCTGAGACAGACAGAGGAAGGGAAAAGCGTCCAAAAACTGCAGGCATGCCTTAAGCCAGGCTACCTGCTTCGTTCTTCTCAATCTTGCGGGGACACACATACTGAGGAAAGACCTCAGCTCAACAGGAAACCCTTCCTTGCTAGGAAAGTGCCTCATCCCCAAGCCTGTGATTTGCATCTTACCCTGGGATCCCACAGTGCCCCAAAGCAAGGGTCCTCACACCTGAGCTGGTGTCACATCTGCCAGGGGATTACTAAACAGTTGCTGAGCCACCCCAGAGGGTCTAGGTGGGGCCTTCCAGTGCATGTCTACAGTTTCCACTTTCTGATGCTGGTCATCAACCTGAGATCTGGAGCTTCATTTCTCAAAGCCTGGTCCCGATCATTACCTGGGCAGCTCTCAGAGTTACAGAACTCCCTCCCATCTCTTCTTCCCTATTTCCCTTCCTATTCCCTGGATCACCATCCATAGAACTTAGATTTGAACTCTTGGCATAGGGTCAACCTCTGAGGAACTCTGGCTAAGTCACCATCTGACCCTGCTAGGGACCCAAGAACTGCCTGATGATTCTCACAGGCTGCATCCTAGGGGCAGTGGCCCTCCCCGACTCCACTCACCACTTGACAGCCAGGTTCTGCACCTCGCCACTCCTGTCCTCCAGGAGCCGCAGGAGCGTCCTCACCATCTTACGCTCGCTGTCCTCATCCAGCTGGATGGAGTCTTTCTGCAACTCTGACATCAGGTCACTGGTAGCCATGAACCTGGTGTAGGAGCAGGGGAAAAAGAGGGCCGATAATTGGTGTACTGTCTCAGAGTTCCCCAGAAGTAAACCTCAGTGCGAGGGTTCAAAGGCAGGTGGGTAATCAGGACTGTGCGCAGGGCTGTGCCACCTCAACTAGATCAGCCACCACAAGGCGGGAGACTGAAACAGGAGGACTGGCTAAATCATTTAACCTTCCTAGTTAGTGTTGTAACCCTTTAATATAATAGGTTCTTCATGGTGTGGTGACCCCTAACCATAAAACTATTTCATTGCTACTTCATAACTGTAATGCTGCTGCTGTTATGAATCATAATGTAATATCTGATATGCAGTATATCTGATAGTGACCCCCAAAGGGATCACGACCCACTTTGAGAACCACTGGGCTGGAAGCCCGTGGTCTGGGGACTTGAGGCTCCTGTCACTGCCACTTCAAAAGCTGGAATTTGTGCAAGTCACTTGCCCTCCCTAATCCTTGGTTTACCTGTTTGAAAAATGGTGGTTCAGCATTTAAGAGCAATGGCCAGGCAATGGTGGTACACAACTTTAATCCCAGCACTTGGGAGGCAGAAGCAAGCAGATCTCCAGCTTTGAGGCCAGCTTGATCTACACACTGAGTTCTACGACAGCCAGGGCTACACAGGGAAACCCTATCTCAAAAACCAAAAGCAAAAAAATAAATCAATCTTTTTAAAGTATCTTTTTAAATTGAAGGGGAAAATGTGAATTAGGCTTTGATTATAGGGTTGTGGGGTCCATGAATCACACCCAGTAATTGTCATGTGTCATTCACATCTCAGAGTAACAACTTCATGGCAGAGTTAGGTGTGGAGCAGAAGCACCTCTAGGTGCAGAGATGCACCTTGTTCAGACACCTGCCCTTAGCAAGCATCTGAATCTGTGGCCCTCATCCCAGGGGCTTGTTCATCACAGCTAGGCCCAGCCCAGTGGCCCTCATCCCAGGGGCT
>NW_022196903.1:108976357-108998978 GCF_008632895.1 Mastomys coucha | reverse complement strand
TCACAGCTAGGCCCAGCCCAGTGGCCCTCATCCCAGGGGCTTGTTCATCACAGCTAGGCCCAGCCCAGCTTCTCAGACCACGGGTAGAGGCTCTGATCTAAGAACACATACTTCCAAGTTCTTAGGTGGTGTTCAGGGACACAAATCTGGTTATTTATTTGTTTGTGTTTTTGTTTGTTTGTTTTGAGTTAGGTTTCATTATGGAGGCTGGCCTGGAACTTACTCTGCAAGCTCAAACTCATAGAAATCCCCCTGCCTCTGCCTCCCAAGTGCTAGAATTAAAGTCATAGGCCATTATGCCTGGCTGGTCATGAACATTTTTAAAAACATGCATATTTTGGAGACCAGAGCTAACAGTTGACCAATACTCTCCTAGCTATAGGACTGGACTTCCTCCACCCCAGGCAGGTGAGTCCTTGAGACTTTCTTAAAAAGGTCTGCTGCTGTCCTGAGCATCTGGCTTATACTGGGAGTTCAAGACAGAAGGCAACAGAGAATGGGGATGAAGAGGCCTCATGAGACATCATTCTTGCTAAAATGAAGATGGCAAAGCAGAGGACCTAGCTGGCTGCCCTCAGCTGTGTGCGGCTTACAAGTATGTTTTCCCCTGGGTAAATTACTCATCAATATCTGAACACCATTAAAGTGTTCTTCCAACGCTCAGAAACTGAAGATCTAAATATGCCTGGGTCTCTACCTAGTGCACTAACTGCAGAAGACTTCTCCAGTGTACCTCTGTCCCCACAGGCCACCATGCTTGCTGGCTCCTGCTAGCACAAGAATGAGGACTTGAGGGGAAATGAGCCAAAGCAGGAGAGATGCAAGAAAGAGGAATCCAAGAAAGAAGCTGCTTCCCGCCTGTCACCACTAGAGTGGGGTCTCAGCCCTCACATTGCTGGCCCAGGCCTGCTGTTTGATATCATGGTTGCCCACAGAACCTGGAAGGACCCTGTTCATACCATCATTTCTTCACTTTAACAGTTGGATCACCCTGAAGCTGCTGAGAAAAGGCAGGAAGCTAAGCTGAAAGGGAGAAGGGTAGGTACCATTGCTATCCCATCCCACCCAGCTGAGCTGAGAGGAGGGTATCGATGCTATCCCATCCCACCCAGGCACTTTAAAGGTGAAGGATGTTTGCTTTTGGACCCTGCTGAACTCAGGTTGCGTGGGGCCTGCCAAACTCCATTCACTCACTGTCTCAGGTAAGGTTTCTACTGCTATGATAAAGACCATGACCAAAGCAACTTAGGGAGAAAAGGGCTTATTTTAGCTTATCCATCACTGAAAGCCTGGAAGCAGGAACTGAGACAGAGGCCATGGAGGTTTCAAACTTGTGCCACTACGCCTGGAGAGGCCATAGAGGAGCGCTGCTTACTGACTTCCAGCCATGACTTGCTTCCGTATATACCCCAGGACCATATATATACCGTATATATATATATATAGTATATATAATATATATATATATATATATATATATATATATATATATATATCATATATATACCGTATATATGCCCAGGGTTGGCATCACTCACAATGGGCTACACCCTCCCCAATCAATCACTAATTTAAAAAAATGTACCACAGTCTATCTCTAGACCAGTTTTATGGAGGCATTTTCTCAGTTATGGTTTCCTCTTCTCAGGTAACTTTAGCTTGTATCAATCTGGTGAAAAACCAACTAGCGCACCCATCAAGAGTTTGATGCAGGGCTGGTGAGATGGCTCAGCAGGTAAAAGCACCAAGGTCATGAGTTCAAATCCTAGCACAACCACCTGTAATGAAATCTGATGCCCTCTTCTGGTACGTCTGAAGACAGCTACAGTGTACCCATTTATAATAATAAATAAATCTTTAAAAAAAAAAAAAAGAGTTTGACACAAATGTTTCTGTTTCAGGGATGATCTTGATCATTGTGATGGACACACACCTAAGCATTACAGTTTCCCTAGACAGGTCACTTCAGGACTTTGCACCCCTTCTTGACAGCAATGAATGACCACTTCATCAGACTTAGACACACACACACATACAAATACCCCCCACATATGCACACATGTAAGACCCCCATACCATATGAATACATATACTTCCCACACATGTACACACAAACACACATACATAAATATACACACATACACATGTGCATGCACACATACCCTTGCTCAGCAGGTTCACATGAGATACTCCAAGCTCAGCAATGAACAGGTCTGACAAGGGAGCAGGGCGAGGGCAGGAGAGAGTGTGCTCACCAGACCTTAGAGCAGAAGTGTGGCTCAAGACCCCTTTTTGGAGGGTGTGTGTGTGTCACCTATCCTGCATCAAATATTTCCATTACGATTCCTAACAGTAGCGAAATTACAGTTAGGAAGTAGCAACCAAATGATTTTGTGGTTGGGGGTCACCACAACATGAGGAACTGTGTTAAAGGTGTGCAGTGTTAGGAAGGTTGAGAAGTGCTGGCTTAGAGCCAAGCAGCATCGTCGAAACCCAAACCCAGAAATCAACATTCACAAATAAACCTCGGCATTTCAAACACCTCAGGTCTGCAGGCACCGCTCTCACAGGAAACGTTGTGGTGCATGGGGTGGTGCTGATAACAATATGACAAGCTAGAGCGCCAAAGCAAAGCGAGGCTTTAAGTAAACAGACTTGTCTTGCTTTTTTTTTTTTTTTTTTTTTTTTTTTTTTTTTTTTTTTTTTTTGGTTTTTCAAGACAGGGTTTCTCTGTATAGCCCTGGCTGTCCTGGAACTCACTCTGTGGACCAGGCTGGCCTCGAACTCAGCAATCCGCATACCTCTGCCTCCCAAGTGCTGGGATTAAAGGTGTGCGCCAGCCACCACTGCCCGGCCCTTGTCTTGCCTTTTTAGTGAGGTAAAATTTGGCCAGCTGCCTTCTTAACCCTGAGTCTCGGTTTTTCCATGAATAAGATGGAAATTTTCTTTCCCCCCATCCCACAGGATCCTTGAGGGTTTTAATAGGTCAACCTGAGACAAGCAGGCTCAGCGAGGTTACGAAGCACCACCGTGAGGTAGGTCACCTGAACCCCAAACAGCATTGGGTCACTGAAAAAGGATTTGAAAAGCCCTGCCAGATCCCTCAAGTTCCTGGTTTTCCCTGTCAGAGTCTGATCCCCCCCCAATAAAACTGGGAGCCAAGGCTTGCTGTCCCTTGCCTGGAACCCCAGTCAGCCGTTCCCCTCTGGCAACCATAAGCCATGGTCTCCTGTCATGTGAGAGGTAGCACCATAGGACACTGGAACACATGGTGTCTGGACAGCTGGTAGGGGGCGGGGGAGGCTCGGGCTCCTGGTATTCAGACTTTTAAAAATAGATACCATTCTCATAGGCTCGGGGTGGTTTTAGGTGTCCTCGAGGCTGCTGGCAGGGACAGATTTAAAGGGCTTCTCAGGCCCTGGATGATACGGCCAACTCCCTGATAGGCCCAGGAGTCATCCTTCGGCTCTAGCAGGCCAAGTGACTTTGAGTAAGCCAAAGCCCCCTCCAGACTTCTGGAGAACAGGAACCTGGGCCCAAAGAACACTCTACCAGGACCTGCCCCGTTTCCCTGCACAGAGCCAGGGCAACCATTCACAAAGCACTTACCTTAGCTACAAACAGTAGCTAAGGTTCAGAGGGGATGGAGCACTCGCCCATCACTTACAGAGCAGTTAGCGATGGCTGCCAAGATCTGAAGCCAGGGCAAAGGATCCAAAGCCCTACTACCACCGTGGGGCTTGGAGCTGCAGAGAGATTTTTGAGGAATGTACTTACAGGACACCATAAGGGTGGGACCACACCAACAGGCTTCTGGCCCCTTCTGACTGGCTAGACTGGGAAACCCACTGACATCTCCAAATCCGCTTGGTCCTACTTTTAGCATAGTATCTAGGCCCTTCATGTCCCTGAACCTCAGTTTCCCTGTTAGTAAACGGAGGAGGGATACCTAATATGACAGAGGATTCAGAGTGGGTGCAGGGTCCTGTCAACTTGAGGGTACAGAACTGACTATGAGTTCCTGAGCCAACTCCTTTTTGTCTCTGAACCTCAGTTTCCTCTGCAAGCTGAGAGGCTGCACCAGACATTCCCATCCTTCTTGGCAGCTCTGTTGCTGTGTTTCTGTGGTGTTTGGAGAGAAGGGTAGGAGAAAGAGAATGGCGGGGGGGTAGCCCTTACCCCAACCGATGCTTCCTGCACTAAACCATGCTTAACTTAACATCTTGGGGGAGGAGAGGAATGAGGAGGCTGGGGTGGTGATGAAGGGGCCGGGGAGAAAAGGAACGGGATGAAGGGAACGAGATGAAAGAAAGTAAAGTTAGGGTTAGGAGACCCGGGGGGATGGGGTAACCTAGAGACCGGGCAGAAGTGTGGGTCTCGGAAGATAGCCTTGGGTGGAGGTTGTGCATGGAAGAGGCCAGTTTCAGGGAGGGTCAGAAGAGGTCTGCACTGGGTTCCAAGGCCGACGGGAACTTCATTGGAGGGCCTGGGGGTCGACCAGTGTGGGGGACTTGAGAGGCCAGCACAGCAAAGGCGGGAAGAGGCTGGGGGCGGGGCTGCTGCGCCGGGCAGCAGGCCCAGCCAGGCCCAGGCGAAGAGGCCGGGGGCTCCCACAAGGGTCTGCAGGGGGGCAGGGGAGCAGGGGGGCGGACGGGCCAGGCTGAGATCCCTGCAAACGAGTCCCGAACCGCCGCAGGGCGCACCTGAAGTCTTTGTCGCTGGACGTCATCTTCTCCAGCAGGCTGGAGATGTAGAAGGCACCGGTACTCATGCTGGCTGCGCCGCGGATTGCGGGTCGAATCGAATATGGCGGCGTGGCCTCTCCTCCCCTCCACCACGCCCCCTCCCCCATCGGCCACGCCCCTTCGCTCCCCACCCACCCCCCTCTTCTGTCCCGGGAAGGACTGAAGTAACGGGCCAGGCCTCCTCTCCTGGAGAGCTCTGCTCAGCATCAGCTTGCACACTCCAGAGACCAGCAAGCAGCTCACCACCGAGCACTGACCGCACCTTCTCCTGGTTGTGCCTTGAGGACCCCTTGCCCTTGCTCAATGGCACTCATGAATACATGGACACGGGATGGCAGTTCCAGATTCTACCAGGTTCCACACAGCCAAAGAACCTGAGATGAATTAAGAATGGACTTCAGGTTCCTAAAGCCAAGAGCAATAGCCCTTCCCTAAAGTTGATCACAGTTTTCCCCAGTTAGGAGAGCGCGCGTGTGTTTGTGTGTGTGTGTGTGTGTGTGTGTGTGTAGATCTCTTTAGGAGGACTCTTTAAACTGGATAGGAAGTGTGTGGCTTCAAATCTCTGCTACTTAGCTTGGTGGCCTTGGTAGAGTCATATAACCTCTCTTGGCTATTTTTAGTTACTCAAAGGAATAAAAGAAACGTTTATCTTTTTTGCTTTGTTTTGCTTTTAGAGACAGGGTTTCTCTGTATATTACTTGCTGTCCTGAAACTCACTTTGTAGACTAGGCTAGCCTCAAACTCAGAGATTTGCCTGCCTCTGTCTCCCAGGTATTGAGATTAAAGGCATGTGCCATCACACCTGGTTAAGAAAGTGTTATCTAGATGGGCAGTGGTGGCACACGCCTTTAATCCCAGCATTTGGGAGGCAGAGGCAGGCAGATTTCTGAGTTTAAGACCAGCCTGGTCTACAGAGTGAGTTCCAGGACAACCAAGGCTATTCAGAGAAACCCTGTCTCAGAAAAAAAAAAAAAAAAAAAAAAAAAAGGAAAAAAGAAAAGAAAAAGAAAGTATTATTTTTTTTTTTCTTTTGTATTTTCGAGACAGGGTTTCTCTGTATAGCCCTGGCTGTCCTGGACTCACTCTGTAGACCAGGCTGGCCTTAAACTCAGAAATCTGCCTGCCTCTGCCTCCCAAGTGCTGGGATTAAAGGTGTGCCACCACCACCCAGAGAAAGTGTTATCTTAAGTGTATTAAAATTTCTGTTTTGTTACTTCTCTACCACAAAGCTACACTCTTAAGTTGGTAAAAGGAAATCTGGGGGGCGGGGAGGTTGGGGTGCCTCATGCCTGCAATTTCCAGAACTTGGCAGGTGAAGGCAGGAAGGCAGAAGGATCAAAATTTCAACTCTGGCTACATAGATTCTGTCTTTAAAAAAAAAAAGAAAAAGAGAAAGAGAAAAAGGATTTCAATGAGACATCAGTTACCTCTTTGATTTCCAGCTCGTAATCCAACTTCTCTTCCTCTAAATGACTGAACAGTGGCTACAAAGTCCCAAGCCTTGGGGACTTAGGAACCTCTACATTTCTCCTAGTCTCCTTGCTCCTGTCTCACACCTATGTAGCCATCCCAGAAGAAGACATTTTTATGGAGGACAGAAGAGGGCAATAGACTCCAACAAAGTGTAGTTACCTACTGTTGTGAGGTTTCACATGCATGTTGGGAATGGTACCCCAGGACCTGTGCAAGAGCACTAAATGGTTTTAACTACTGAGCCATCTCTCCAGCCCTCTTTTTCATTTTTTATAACTTTAGAATGATTTGGGTAACGGTTGTTATTTCATTCATCCGGTAAATCCTGGTTACAGTTCAGAGCTACAGACCCTAGTCCTTGAGCTCTTGGTGGGACTCTGGAAGCCTGCATGTGTTGGACGAAAGCATGCATTTTCTAACTGTAGAGCGCACCATCTTACTGTGTTTCAATCAAACTTTTTAAAGTAATTTTAAGATTTGTTTTATGTATATGAAAGTTTTGTTTGCATGTATGTCTACCATGTGCCTGCAGTACCCAAAGAGGCCAGAAGAGGGCATTACACCCCCACCCCCTGAACTGGAGTTTCAGACAGTTGTGAACCACCATGTAGATGCTGAGAATTGAATGCAGGTCCTCTGCAAGAATAACAAGTGCTCTAAACCACCCAGCTATCCTTCTACCCCAACTTGTTTAAAAAATAAAATCAAGATTTATACTTTAATACTTAATTAGTTGATTTTAGTTTCTCAAGACAAGGTTTCTCTGTGTAGTCTTGGCTGTCCTGTACTCACTCTGTAGGCTAGGTTGGAATCAAACTCACAGAGATCTGCCTGCCTCTGCCTCTGCCTCTGCCTCTGCCTCTGCCTCTGCCTCTGCCTCTGCCTCTGCCTCTGCCTCTGCCTCTGCCTCTGCCTCTGCCTCTGCCTCTGCCTCTGCGTGCTATGCTTAAAGGTGTGCACCACAGTCCAACAGTAAAATCCATTCATTTTATGTAAGTGTTACAGAATTTAAATTTCCATCATCATTTTTCTTTTGAGACTGTTTTTTAATGGAACTTCTGGGTATTCAATAGCCATACTCAAAGGCTGAAATCAATAGGATAAAGAGACAAAAAGAACAGCCAATATTCAGCCCCTCACCTCCAAAGTCAGATAAGAGCACTGACTGCTCTTCTGAAGGTCCTGAGTTCGGATCCCAGCAACCACATGGTGGCTCACAACCACCTGTAATGAGATCTGATGCCCTCTTCTGGTGAGCGGGCCAGAGCGAGCAGAGCTGGAGCAAATGGGGCCAGCAGAGGTCCTGACTTCAATTCCCAGCAGCCACACACATAATAGCTCACGACCAGCCATCTGTACAACTATAAATAAAATAAATCGTTAAAAAAATAAAATTAGGCTGGGCAGTGGTGCCATATGCCTTTAATCCCAGCACTTGGGAAGCAGAGACAGGCAGATTTCTGAGTTCGAGGCCAGCCTGGTCTACAGAGTGAATACCAGGACAGCCAGGGCTACACAGAAAAACCCTGTCTCAAAAAACCAAAAAAAAAGTTTTTTTATTTATTTCATGTATGTGGGTACACTGTTGCTGTCTTCAGATACACCAGAGGAGGGTAAGGGGGGCATCAGATCCCATTATAGATGGTTGTGAGCCACCATGTAGTTGCTGGGAATTGAACTCAGGACCTCTGAAAGAGTAGTCAGTGCTCTTAACCGCTGAGCCATCTCTCCAGCCCCTCTATATTATTTCTTAAGATAAGGTCCCTTGCTGGGCAGTGGTGGCGCACACCTTTAATCTCAGCACTTGGGAGGCAGAGGCAGGCAGATTTCTGAATTCGAGGCTAGCCTGGTCTACAGAGTGAGTTCCAGGACAGGCAGGGAAAAAGTGTGTGTTTTTGTTCCTCAGGTTCACCTTTGCCTGAATGCAGGTCAACCCCAGTATACTGGATTATTAAAAACCTCTTGCTGATTGCAGCGATCTCCGTCTCTGTGTCTTTGTGAGTGGGACGACATCCTGGATGTAAGACTCTCCGAATCTTACAACCTCTATGATCTATTAGCTCTTTTCTGTGGAAAGCAGTGATTCAAGCCAGGACAAGACACTGGGAGGAGGACAAGAGGCATGCTTGGGAGAAGGATTAAGCAGGCTTACACCTCAAACCCTCCCTGGCTCCTACACAGTGGGAAGTGTGGGCTGCCTGCCCTGGCCTGAACTGACCTGAGACACCGCTTCTAACAGAGTCACTTCCGGAGTTACGAGGAGCACCTCAGGGCTAGAAGCAGGATCTGGCTACAGAGATGACCTCTGTCCAAATACCTAGTCGCAAAATATCCTTTTTGTTTCTTTGTTTTGTTTTGTTTTTTGTTTGTTTGTTTTTCGAGACAGGGTTTCTCCGTATAGCCCTGGCTGTCCTGGAACTCACTTTGTAGACCAGGCTGGCCTCGAACTCAGAGATCTGCCTGCCTCTGCCTCCCAAGTGCTGGGATTAAAGGCCCGCGCCACCACCACCCAGCCGCAAAATATTCTTAAGGAATATTTTCATGGCTGGTGGGATGGCTCAGCCAGTGCTTACAGTCAGACCTGACAACCCTAGTTTGATCCCTGGAAACCACATGGCAAAGGGGAGAAATGACTTCTGCAAGCTGTCTTCCGACCTCCACGCAGGCAGCGTAGCTCCTCCCCAATAAATGAACGTAATAGAGTTCATAAGAATGTTCTTTTGATTGTCCTTCCTCCCTTCCTGTTTCCTTCTAACTTTTTTCCTTCCTCCTCGCAACTGAAAATTCAAAAAAGCGTCAGGCAGTGGTGGAGCACGCCTTTAATCCCAGCACTTGGGAGGCAGAGGCAGGTGGATTTCTAAGTTCGAGGCCAGCCTGATCTACAGAGTAAGTTCCAGGACAGCCAGGGCTACACAGAGAAACCCTGTCTCGAAAAACCAAATTTAAAAAAAAGAAAAATTAAAAAAGTATTAATATATGTATATGTATGTATGTCATATGTGTCCTTGGAGGCCAGAAGTTGGTGTCGGAATCCCTGGAAGTGGAGTCACCATATCTGGGTGCTAGGAATTGAACTGGGCTCCTCTGGAAGATCAAATAGGAGTTCCTAACCATTGAGCCACTCTCCAGCCCATCCCCTCTTTTTCTATTTGTCAGAAAAGGACCACTTCCATTATGGATTTTAGGCTCAGGCTCTGCCACTAAGCCCCAGCCCCTCCAATCAGTTCTTTATTCCCGGTGATTGTCAGGCATCTCCTGGAGAGCAGAATTGTCCCAGTAGATTCCCCGTCCCCCAGCCTCATTGTTTTACTTCACTTCCTTCCTGCTCTGGGAGGCAGAGCCCCTTTAATATGTTGGCTCCAGGCAAGCTCTGGCTGGGGGGTGGGGGGGAGGCGGGCGGGGAGGGGATGTTGGGGGGGATGGCGCCGACCTAATGGACCACGTGATGCCGTTGGGCTCTGACTTTCATTCAGACACCTTGTCTGGTTTGGCTTCCAGGAGCTGCTGAGACCTACAGAGACAAGAGCTGTGCCAGTCCTCTCTGTAACGCCCAGCCCTGTAACAGGCCCAGTGAGCTCACACTAGACCTGCGAGAGGTGCTGGTGAGTGAGATTGCCCCTCAGCTCTGCCATTCTCTCTCCTGGGAGATCAGCGGCCTCTGCGGAGCTATAGGTTTCAGAAGAGTCCACGATGCTTCCGCATTGGGAGTGTAAGGGTTTCTATTGGCACCCAGTACCTAGACAAACACATCTTACAGTCTCATAGGGATTTTTCTTCATTCTTTTCACCCCAATTTTTGCAGGATCTCATGTAGCTCAGGTTGGCCTCAAATTTATTGCGTAGCAGAGGCATAGAACTCTCCTATCTCGAGTTGCTGGGATTATGAGCATGCACGATTACGGCTCCATCTTTTACCTACAAGTTGAAGTCTTAAAGACCTGAAGGCCTATAACCTGGATATAGCTCCTGACCACTCTCTCCCCAGTTTAAAATAAAATTAAAACTTATGATTTGGGAATGGGAGTGGTGCCATGGTGTATGTATGGAGGATAGAGGGCAACTTTATGGAGTTGGCTTTCTTTCTTTTCTTTTCACATGGGTTCTGGGGATTGAACTAAGGTCTCTAGACATTCCTGGCAAGTGCCTTCACCTGCTGAGCCACCTCAACAGCCTTTCCCACCTCTTTCTAGTGATGCACTGGTCCCCAGGAAAGAGGGCCTCCACATGGCTGTTCCAATTCCCTTTCCCCTTCCCTGAAACCCAAACATTAGTCCCTCCGGGACCTATTGGAGACATTTAACTGCTCTCTGCTCTTGGCTCCTCCAGGACCTCTCAATCAGGTGCATTTGACTGCTCTCTATTTTCCTTCCCCCATAGAAAGCCAGTGTTTGTGCCAGATGGAGGAAGCCACAGTAAGTCTGGAGGATGCCACAGTAAGTCTGGTTAACTGAAACCTCCAATTTTTTTTTTCTGTTGTTGTTATTTGAATTAAGACACGGTCTTGATATATTATCAAGGCTGGGTTCTAAGTCACAGAGCTCCTGCCTCAACCCCCCTCAATGCAAACATTGGGAGCTTGCACCACCACATCTGTTTCTGAACTTCTAAAACTTACTAGTAATGACTGTGTAGTAATGACCTCAAATAAATTACTTAGTCTTGGGCTTCAGGGTCTCCCTAAAGTTCATAGGCTCAGAGGTCTTCTCTTCGCTCTTCTGGAGGAAGGTGCTTCCTCAAACGGGTCCTTTTGGAAGTTGGCCCTTCCCCGCCACAGTGACCTCTCTGCTTTCCCTTGCTTTTGGCAATATGAGCTAGACATGGAGCTGCTGTGCAATGCACACCTGTCTGAGGTGAGAGAAAAGAGCAAGAAAAGTGTCTCCTTCCACAGAGAGCCCATGAGGTCTTCTTCCCTGATGGGCAGAGGATCTGGCTGGTGGTCCAACCTTTACCCTCAAAGTCTTTGGCATCCACAGACAATTTCCTTTGACCTCTAGGCCTAGACTTTCTCAGCTATAAAATGAGCTTAAGGATGACTCTTCATGGGTCAGGCATGGTGACCCAGCACTTGAGAGGCAGAGTTGGAGGCTAGCATGGTGGCCAATCTTTCCACCCATAGTTACATAGTGAGACTGTTTTGAAAAGAATGACTATTCAGGAGCTGGAGCCTTGACTCACCCACAGAGCTCTTACCCAGCATCCACCAGTGGGATGCTAGACTCAGAGTGTGGGTCAGCAGTACCCTTGCCTGGCACGCTGGAGGCCTACATTCTACATTCTATTCACAGCTCTTGGGGGTGGGGTGGGGACAGGGGAGAATCCAAACCACTAAAAACCTGTGCATTCAGTGTGCTTTGCCTGTGAATAGACCAGGGAATGGCTATTCAGCACTTTCAGAGGGTGGCCTGTGGACACAGAAAATATCTGCCCACCACCAGCTGACAAAGGATCTGACTCTTCCATTAACTCTGCAGCAAAGGCAAGAGCAAGCAGAACACAGACCAGAGGCTTGGGCTGACAGCTCACCAAGAGAGAAGGTAAGGAAGTGTGTGGAGTGATGTCCAGCATGGTTAGCTGTCATGGAAAGGTGCAGGATATCAATGGCTGGGGGTGTGGCTCAGTGATGGGGGCTCGCACCAGGCCCTCAGTTTGGTCCCCAACACCACAGAGAAGGAAGAGAAAGAATAGGAGGAGGGAGAGGAGGAAAGGGGGAGAGAAGGGGGAAGGAAGAGAAGGGGAGGGGAAGAGAAGGGGGAAGAAAAGGAGGAAGAGGAAGAGGAGGAAGAGGAGGGGGGGAAGCTTAGGTTTCAGTTGTAGATTTGAACAGCATAAACTGGAGCTGTGTAAGCCTGTGGATTAACTTGGAGTTTCTCCATGGAGGAGTGGAAAGGGTTGGGGTTTCAAGCCAAGGAGACTTTGGTGCCAATCTCAGCCTAGCCTTGTGACCTTGAGAAAAATAATTTCCTCTCACTTTCCGTATCCATGAAGTAGACGTGACACTCTTTGATTTAGAATTGTTTGTTTGTGTTTAATTTAATTAAATGAATTAATTTTTAAAGCTAAAATCTCTCTATGTAGACCAGGCTGGTCTCAAACTCACAGAAATTCTCCTGCTTCAGCCTCTTGAGTCCTGGGAGTACAAGTGTTAGCCATTACCCCTGGCCTTGGAGTGTTGGCATCCAGAGCCAACATGAAAGAATTAAAGAGTCTCTCTGGAAATAGGAGTAAGATAAGAAATAGATAGGAAGAGATTGAAAGAGATAAGAAGAGGTAGGCTAGCCATACTGTACCGTTCTCATGTGGGAAAAGTAGAACATTAGACAACACGAGGTCTGGTCACTCAGTCATCTTGAATTTAAATCGAATTCTTTTGTTCCCGCAACAGGTAAAATACTTGGGGCAAACCCTTCCCACAAACTACGCCAGTGTCACAGTCCAATCAGTAACTTCCTTCTTGCTCCATGAAGGTGGAGCTTCTGAATGTAGCTGCTTCCGCAGCTGTGTTACTGTCCGGGCTTTGGGGAGGGAGTCCACATTGGAGAACTCATTTTACAGGGAATTTCAGGAAAAGATAGGTCCTGTCCTCCCAGTCCTTCTAAGAGGGGTGTAAACAGCCAGACCCCTGTGGCTCACAGCAGGGGAGAATTCTTTTCTTTTCCTTCTACACACACAGGGCACAAGTGTCAGGCCTAACAAGTCACCAAGGGCTTCTTCCAGAATCCCATGGTCTAATCCCAAGAACACTAAGGCATAGCAAAGGCTGGGTGTCATTAGACAGCAGACCTAAGTACCCTGGCCATGTAGGGAGCTGCTGCCTCATCATCTTAGCAAATGGGGAAACTGAGGCTGGGCTGTCTGACTGTTGTCTGTAGGATACACGTGCCTGGTGAGTCAGGGGCCTGGGTAGCAGTTCTGGAATGCAGGAAAGCTGTAAGTCAGGCTCAGCTGCTGCGCCGTCTCCCCAGGGGCTGTCAGCTGTGCTCCATCATGGCTGGAGGCTGTGAGTCACCAACACTCTGGACACAGACGGTCAGGTCACCTGGGTGGAGCTAAGCTGGGGCGAGGGCTCCTTGACACCTCAGACAGGTCCGCCCTGGCTATGACATCTGCCCACGTGGAGGTTCCTCTGTCAGGTTCCAGGTAAATATCCAAGCAGGTGCTACAGGAGAGGCAGAGAGGGAAACTGAGGCGCAGGGAGGGAAGTACCTCATGACAGAATCAGAAGAAAAGAAACCAAAGTTAGAGGATTCCTTTGGGGGAGGCACTTTCTGTGTGACTTCAGATGGCAGAAAACATTCAGACTGGCGGGTCTCTGACATGAGCAGGTGTTAACACAAATGTGCTAGGATAGCTGGGGATTCGACCACTTCTGACTGAGTGTAGCTGGGAAGGGGCCTGGGGGCTTAGCAGTTTCTAAGAGGTTTCTGGGTGATTCTGTCTCTTGCTCATCTAGTGAAGTGGGTACATTATGAGAATAACTAAGGTTTTGGGGGGCTTTGTTTGTTTGCCTGGTTGGTTGGTTTAGGTTTTGTTTGTTTGGTTGGTTGGTTTGGGTTTTGTCTTGGAGACAGACACTTTCTTTTTTTGTTTGTTTGTCTGTTTGTTTTTGTTTTTTGAGACAGGGTTTCTCTGTATAGCCCTGGCTGTCCTGGAACTCACTCTGTAGATCAGGCTGGCCTCAGACTCAGAAATCCGCCTGCTTCTGCCTTCCATGTGCTGGGATTAAAGGCATGCACCATTGCTGGGAGAGACAGCTACTTTCTATGCAGTCCAAGCTAGATCCCATCATCTTGATTCAACTTGCTGAGGGCCAGGATTTTAAAGTGAACCACTGCTGGGCAGTGGTGGTATATGCCTTTAATCCCAGCACTGGGAGGAAGAGGCAGGTGGATTTCTATGAGTTCAAGTCCTGCCTGACCTACAAAGCAAGTTTCAGGACAGCCAACAGAGAAACCCTGTCTCAAAAACAAAACAAAACAAAAACAAACAAACAAAACAAACAAAGCAAAAAAGAATCCCTAATTTAGTTCACCCTCCTCCTAGGGGTCTTGAAGTTTCTTCTTATGTATAGCCCTCCGGAGAAAGGCTCATTGCCTTTCCTACCAACCTACTCATTTCTAGCAAGTTCTCATTTGGAAGATGGGACTTTTCGTGTGTGCTGTGTCCAGGTGAAAGCTGTCCGTTCAGGCTCTCCCCTGTGGCTTCTGAACTACACAGTCTCATCAGAAAGATTTACTGGAGAAGGGAGAGAGTTAGAGTTAGTCTGAGGATCTCCCTCATCCCTACATCCTTACCTCTATATTACAGAGACCTGTGAGCTATACTCTCAGCCCCTTCATACACTGTAGTACTAAACCTTTCAGTGGCTACATTAAAAAATAGTAAAAGCCAGGCGGTGGTGGTGCAGTGGTGGTGGTGCCCGCCTTTGATCCCAGCCCTTGGGAGACAGAGGCAAGTGGATTTCTGAGTTGAGGCCAGCCTGGTCTACAGAGTGAGTTCCAGGACAGCCAGGGCTACACAGTGAGACCCTGGCTCAAAAAGAATTACTCCCTATTTCCCATTGAGCATGCACTTTTCATGCTCTGCACATCTCGGTTCACCCAGCCACCAATTCCAGGTCCTGTCATATCCTTAGCTGGCAGGTACTGTCCTTAACATACTCTAGAACTTCCCATGACCCTGCCCCCTCGCCCCCTGACTCCCTACTCCTCGAGACAACCTTGTCAGTCCACATCATAGCTTCCAGGGCTGTTTACTGAACAGACCTGACCATGTAGTGCCCCACTGCCCTCAGATCCCCATGCATCTCCTTGGTGTGGCTTCGGAGCTACTGCCTACCTGGCTTCCTCTGTCTGTCTCTTTTCGCTCCAACTCATACCATGTGGCGTGATCTGTGAAGTGTGCCCTCCACCCTCCCCACCAGCACACACATCGGGCTAACCTTTCAGATCTCCTTCTCATTCAGCAAAATTGACTGAATGCCTTCTATACATTGATCCATGTTCCAGATCAAAGAGCACATGCTTAATAAGGAAAGCTGCGCCAGAAAATAACGTGTGGAGTGTGGAACAGTGAAGCAAGCTGAGGCAGGCTGAGGCAGGCTGAGGCAGGCTGAGGCAGGCTGAGGCAGGCTGAGGAGGAGATAGAGCTCAGGCTCCTGCTGTAGCAGGCTGATCACGGCAGGCCCCTTGGGGAGGTTACATTTGAATAGAGACCTAAAGAGAGAAGGAAGAAGCCTTTCTAAGGGAAAGAGTTCTGAACAGGACAGCCAATGCTAAGGCCCTGAAGTAGGTGCCTATGTGGGATAACCCTGGCTGAAGGAGAGAGACTGTCATGGAGTTAAGGTCAGAACAAGAGGCCTGGGGCAGATGGCCTTTGAGAATGGGCTGTGCCCTGCGAACTGACAGTTGGACAGCAATGGGGGTGGGGGGCGGGCAGGGCAGAAGCAGTCAAAGAGTAGTGATGGTGTAAGAACCACATGGTGGCTGTGGAAGTGAATTGGGGGAAGGGGTGGGAGTGGGGATGGAGCTTGGGGACAAATCAAAGGCAGGCCTGCAGGACTTGTCTCACAGGTCAAGCATATGCTGAGCTTGAGTGAACAGCCATGGGTCAGGCCTGAGCTTAGAATGAGCAGGGGCCGCTTTTCCAGGAAGCTCCTGGCCCTGCCTTTTATCCCTACTGGCGGATACTCCCCTTGCACAGTGGCAGCAAACATTTCCTGTCCTGCTGCTCAGGTTGACTGATGAGTGAGCACAAAGCAGAGGTGGCAGCTGTGTGAGGTAACCCTTGGTTTCCTGCCTCTTGAGGACTGAGTTCCTACCCGTCCTAAACAGGTAGCTGCTCTCCTGATCTGCCTCCTTGCTTTGACCCAGTTCCCTTCCCAAGGGAAGCATTGCATGGCTTCCAGCCCCTCTCCATGGTCCCTGAGCTCCCTTGTCCTCTACATACCCCTGCCATACTCCAGCCTGGTATCCAGGAACAGGGAACATGACAGCATCTTCTAACTTGCAGGGCAGGTCGGGACACATGGCTGGAGCCTGAATCAGTCTCCTGAGCAAGGAGGGGGAACCCAAGACGAACCCTCAACTCCTCCCTTCCTGGAGCTTGTCACAGCCTGGGGAGGTCCAACATGGTTGCCACACGGGGGCTTGAGGTTACAGTCTGATTCTGGGGTCGGCAGGGGTGTGTTTGCCACTATCGGGCCCCTCCTAGGATGCTAGGGGAAGAGGCAAGTCAGACAGGAAGGCCTGGGGGCTGATAGCACCACAGGAAGGAATGCCACAGCACCCGGGTGAGGCAGCAGGGGGCCCAGGGGCAACGTCATGGTTGCCCCGCCCCCTGCTGTCACGGTGCCATGGCCTCTCCTTCCCCAGCCTGGCCACATTCACAATCAACACACAGCCTGCTTCACTGCTCACATGAGCCCAGGGACTCCAGGTAATGGGACATGGGACTGGTCAAGCAGGGGTGGAGGGTGGGGGTTGTACATGGGGTTTCAGGAAGATTGAGAAATGGTTGATTCTTAGCCTTGGCTCTGTGTGCTTCCTTGGTGGACCTGGGATGGAAGCCCAGCTCTGCACCTTCCTGACTTGCTGCCCCTAAGTCTCCATTGTGGATGAAACCATTTGCTCCGTGGAGTTGTTTTGACACTTCCATAGCTTAGATAGTCCATGACCAGCTCTGACTCTTATCACTGGCTTGCTGTGGACTTTTAGAAATCACTGACCTCACTGAACCTCAGTTTCCCCGTTCGGAAATGTAGGATTTGGCTAAGAATCTGGAGGCTTCTCTCAGCCTGTTGTGGTGGAACCCAGAAGCTTAGGAATGCGAAGGGTCTCAGCCTCTGATCTGGCTCAGCTCAGGTAAAGCCACCACTCTCCCTTGAGCCGGGTTGGTAGACGTGGGAGAACCCTGTGCTGAAAGGCACCTGTGGAGTGAGATTGGTAAAGACAGCGGGGTGTGGGGGTGTGTGTGGGGAACAGATGCTGCTACCAGGCATAGCCTCTTATCACGGGGATGGCCCCAGGGGAGAGGGTGCTGGCAGACCCCAGGGAGCCTCACTCAGCCCTCTTGGGGTTACTTCTCCCCATGCCAGCTATCCTGACTTGGTGGTTTCTGCTCAGAGTATTCTGGTCCTCAAGCCTCCACAGGTCTTTAAAGGGACAGAAGGTCAGCCAAGGGTGCTTAGTGTTTTCTTTTGTTCTGTTTAAAACTGCCCCAGGTAATCCAGGGCCCTATACCTAGAGGTTGGGAGCATGCATTAGGGGAGGCATGGTGAAAAATAATGTGTGTGTGGTGGTGGTGGTGGTGGGACCCTGTTTTAGTCAAGGAAACAGATCTGTAAGGAGTGGGACCAGAACTCAGGGTGATGTGGCCTCTGCAGCACTAGCCCATCTGGCTCTGAAAGTCTCCCAAAGTTGTTTTCTCAGCCATGTCTGTTCTCCCCTGTCCCGTGTGTGTGTGTGTGTGTGTGTGTGTGTGTGTGTGTGTGTGTGTGTGTGTGTGAGAGAGTGTGTGTGTGTGTGTGTGTGTGCCTGGCTCTCCTTGTCTTTCTGTCTCTGTCTCTGTCCCTCTCTCTCTATCTGAAACAGTTTTGTTGAACAATATACCTGTAACCCCAGCACTTAGGAGATGGGGTCAGGAGAATCAGGAGTTCAAAGTCACCCTCAACTATACAATAAGTTCAAGGCCAGCCTGGGCTACATGAGACCCTGTCTCACCTGCCCCCTGCTAAGCAAAATTACTTTATTGACAGATGGGCTTTATGTGCTATACTCTTTCCCTCTTTATAAGGTACAATTCAGAGGTTTCCCATACACTCACTGAGTTATACAACCTTGACTATCAATTTTTTTAAAGATTTATTTATTTATTTTAATGTATATGAGTACACTGTAGCTGTACAGATGGCCATGAGCCATCATGTGTGTGGCTGCTGGGAATTGAACTCAGGACCTCTGCCTGCCCCGCTTGCTCTGCCCACCTCCCCCAACCCCCCTACTCTCCACCCCCACCCCACCCCACCCCCGCTTGCTCCAGCGTAATTCACTGTAGCTGTCTTCAGACACACCAGCAGAGGGCGTCAGATCTCATTACGGGTGGTTGTGAGCCACCATGTGGTTGCTGGGATCCAAACTCAGGACCTTCAGAAGAGCAGTCAGTGCTCTTACCCACTGAGCCATCTCGCTAGCCCTTCTCATCCTAGGTTAGAGCTGGTCCCGCACCATGGGCCCTTCCCCGACAGGAACTAGTTGCTTTGACCCCATGGATGTAGCTAGGCATCTCGGAGCCTGTAAAAATGTGTTTGTTTGTTTAATATGTGGATGTATGGAAGACTTGTGTGTGCATGCTATGGTCATGTGGAGATCAATGTGGAGATCAGAGGACAACTTTTGAGAGCCAGTTTTCTCCTTCTGCTATGTGAGTGACAGGAAACTGAACTCAATGTGTCAGGTTTGGGATAGAGGGACTTTAACCTACCAAGTCACCTCACCAGCCCTGGCTGGGCAGTTTACATGCATGGAGTATTTGGTCCCCTCTGACTTGTATGCTCATCCACATGATATTAGATCACCCTGCCTTCCCCTGCATGGCTGGATAGCTGCTTATCCCCTTTTCTGTGCATCCATTTACCAATCGACAGAGACTTCTGTTGTTACACTCTCTGGCTCTTTTCAGTGATGCTGCCGCAGTTGTTCAGGCACTGGTCTCTGTGAACATATGGGTTTCACTTCTTTTTTAAAAAATTCTTTTTAAATTATACTTACTTAGTGTGTGTATATGGGGAGTGGGTATGTTTGTGTGCATGTGCACATAACATGGTGTGTGTGTGTGTGTGTGTGTGTGTGTGTGTGTGTGTGTGGAGAGAGGTCAGAGTACAACTCGCTGGAGTTGGTTCTCTTCTATTGCTAAGTCCTGGGGATTGAACTCAGGTTGTCAGGCTTGGCGGCAAGCACCTTTATCCACTGAGCCATCTTAGCAGCCCAGAATGCAATTCTTCCCGCCCCCCTTTGGTTTTTCGAGGGCAGTAGAATCCTGGATCAGCTGGTAACTATGATTAGCATTTTGAGGAATGGCAAACCTGTTTTCCAGGGCAGGTTACACAATCTTACCTTGCTTCCACAACTCTAAGGGTGTCTTCTCACTCTTGTCAACACTTGTTTCTGTCTGTCTCATTTTAACCATGCTAGTGGGAGTGAAGTGGCTCGTTGTGGTTTTGATTTATGTTTTGCTAATGAATGATGGTGTGGAGATTATTAGCCACGTGATGAGAAACTTCTATTCATACTCTTGGCCCACTTTTTAACTGGGCTAGAGGTCATTTTATTATAACACACACACACACCAGTAATAACACAAACCAGCCTTTGCTCGCTCTTTAGGCATTCAGAGCAAATGCTAGTCCAGTCCTGAAGCTAGAACAGCCATCTCCAGATCAGCCACTCCATGAAAACCCAGCACTCAGTGTGCTGTGCCGCTGCTGAGCTGCCGAGCTGCCGAGCTGCCGAGCATCTGGCTAGGCACAAATGCATTTTCAGTTTACCTTACAGCGTGTTATTAGGAACTGATCCCACTGTGAGCTGGCAACCATCAGGGTCTATGCAGTAGGTGCCGTGCACTGATATCCTGAAGCCTGGTATCCACAGGGAGTGAAGTTGGCCACTGAGAGAGGGAGAAAAGCCACTTTTTTTTTTTTTTTGCACTCTTCTTGTTATTGATCCAATAATCAATTTGGTACAGGTGAGAGCTGAGTGTCCTCAGTGGGAACGAGGCTGGCAGAGGGCTTGGGAGAGCAGTGCTGGCAGGCTGCATTTTTCCTGTTCCTGTACTTCTACGATTAGCACTATCTCCATCCGTGGTTTCTTTCTGGGGACTCTGGGGCCACTTGTTCACCCTTGGGGCTGACTCAATGACAGCTCTGTCATCTGAGCCTCACATTTACCCAGTGGGGCTCCTGCACACTGCTTGCACCTCAGCCTGTACAGTGGACCTCCCCACTGGCCTTGGGGACGCTGCACTTAGACACTGTGCCCTGTTTGACACGGGTCACGGGTGCACATCAGGACTGTGCTATGTACTATTAGTTGTTTTTCATTAAAAGTACAGTAGAAAAAGGATCTCATGTGAAGGCACACACCTTTTTTTTAGGGGGGGGGCGGGTTGTTTCAAGGCAGGGTTTCTCTGTGTAGCCCTGGCTGTCCTGGAACTCACTCTCTAGACCAGGCTGGCCTTGAGCTCGGAAATCCATCTGCTTCTGCTTCCCAAGTGCTAGGATTAAAAGCATGCCCTACTACTCCCCGGCTAGACATGCACCCTTAATCCCAGTACTCAGGAGTAAGTGTATCTGTCTAAGTTCGAAGCCAGCATGCTTCATAGTGAGTTCTGGGACAGTCAGGGCTACATGATGAGAGCTGTGTCTCAAAAACAAAAAAAGCAAAAAAACCAAAAACAAACAAACAAACAAAAAAAACAAGGTAGAAAAAGACAAGCAGCTCTTCTGTTTCTGTCCTAGAGGACACGATTCTGGCCTTCAGCACAGTCACTAGCCATTACTGCTGACAAACTTGATTCCACTCTTGACTGTGCTCAGGGTCACCCCAAAGCAGCTGTTTTGAGAAAATAACTTCACGTACTGAGCAGGAATGAACCTGCACTGACCCTGGGAAGCAGCCTGGGGCTGTTCAGGTTGTGTTTGACCCCAGACTGAGTCCCTGCTCCTCCAGGATTTCTACTGGATGGGGTCTCAGGACCCCACACTCTCTGGGTTCTGTTGGTCTTTCCAGATCCTGTTCTGTGCCGAGCATAACCCCAGGGATGAAGGCTGGGGACATGTGGACTGTCTTCTTCATTGCTTTGTTAATTTGGCCCATGGCTCTGTGCTCTTACTGCCCTGTCCTCCTGCACCGCCACTTGAGCATGCAGTGGTTGCCCACCTACTATGTGTTACACATCATGCAAGATGCTTACCTCTCAAGTTATCTTTTAACAATCTTAGCTTTCCAGGAGTTCAAGGCCAGACAGCTACATGAAACTCATTCTCAAAGCAGACCTAATCCTGGTGTAGTAGTACAGATCTGTAATTCCCAGCACCTGAAAGGCTGAGATAGGGAGGTTATAAAGTGGAGTCCAGCCTGGGCTACAGGTGGAGGGAGACCTTGTCTCAGAAGAAAACAAAAACATTCCTGAGATGCTTAATCTGATTGTTAACTTGACAGGATTTAGAATCACCATGGAAACGGACCTCTGAGGATGTTTCCAGAACGGTTTAACTGAGAGGAGACCCACCCTGAAAGTAGACCAACTTCATAGGGTCTTTTTTTGTTGTTGTTGTTTTGTTTTTTTGAGACAAGGTTTCTCTGTGTAGCCCTGGCTGTCCTGGAACTCACTCTGTAGGCCAGGCTAGCATCGAACTCAGAAATCTGCCTGCTTCTGCCTCCCAAGTGCTGGGATTAAAAGCGTGCGCCACCACTGCATGGCGATGGGCTGGAGTCTTAAAAAAAAAAATCAAGCGGAGCACCAAGTATTCATCTCTCTCTGCTTCCTGACTCAGGGACAAGAAGCCTCAGGCTCCTGCCTCCATGCCTTTCCCATGGTGATGGGGTATATCGAACCACAAGCCAAAGAAACTCTTCCTTCCTTAGAAAATGAAACAAAACAAACAACAAAAGAGAAACCCAACAGTCTTTAAGCTGGCCGGCCACCCTTCTCCACTTAGCTGTACTCAGGGGTGTCACCTTCTGTGGTCCCTTTCACCGGCTCCGTTCAGCCCAGGTGCCATTCTCAGATCCTCTGTAGCTCCCAGGGCCTGGCAGCCTCCTTGGTTTTTCCACAGCCACAGGTCCATCTAGTCTGGGAAGTTGGTTTGACCGTGTGGTTTGTCTCCTCCGTTCAATCCCCTGGCCTGACCTGGGTCAAAGCAGTGGGAGAAGTAGAGACTGCAAGGCCTTCCTTCTTCCCTCGAGCAGCTCTGTACCAGTCAGCTTTCCTCCGTCACTATAACAAAACGCCTGAGCTAATCTCCTTACACCGAGAAGGTTTGCCAGGCACGTTGTGCATGCTAATCATCCCAGCACTGAGGAGACTGAGGCAGGAGGTGAACAGTCTATACTACACAGCAAGACCTTGTCTTCAAGACAAAACAATAACAATAGTAACAATAACAAGCCCAGGCTGGGGCTGGCTCACTTGGTAGAGACTTGCCTAGTGCACATGAGGACTGCGTTTGGTCTCCTGCACTGCAAAACTGTGCTCAGGGGATGCCCATGATCCCAGCACTGGAGAGGTAGGAGATAGGTAGGATGCTCAAGGTCATTTTTCAGATGTATAAAAAAGTTGAAACCAGGCAGTAGTGGCACATGCCTTTAATCCCAGCACTTGGGAGGCAGAGGCAGGTGGATTTCTGAGTT
>NW_022196903.1:108971640-108976121 GCF_008632895.1 Mastomys coucha | reverse complement strand
AAAAAAAAAAAAAAAAAAAAAAAGTTGCCTGAAGCAACAATGGAAAAAAGTGAAAGTGCTGTGGAGTGAGGGAAGGTTTTAGCTCATGAACAACTCAGTTTGGGCCTGTGGTCCAGAGGTATAGCACAGCAGGAGCAAGGAACGTGCGGGAGAGTGAGACCAGAGAGACTGGGGTTCCACAGTCTCCTTCAAGGGCCTGCCTCCAGTCTTCCCACCAGCCCCCTCCTACTAGGAAGCTAAGGAATATTGCAGGCCTGCTTTTTAAAGCAAACAAAAACAATAGAAAAAAATTTAATTACATTTATTTATGTATTTGTGTGTATGCACATACATGCGTGTGTGTGTGTGTGTGTGTGTGTGTGTGTGTGTGCACGTGTGCTTACATGTGCTCTCTCGCACTCGCACTTGCACAAGTATTTTGGGGCATGTATGTGGAGGGTGGAGGTCAACTTGTGGAAGCCAGTCCTGAGGACCGAACTCAGGAAATCCGGATTTGCAGCATGTTCTTTTACCCACTGAGCTGCCTCGACAGCTTAACCCTGTTTTCTTTTCTTTTCTTTTTTTTTTTCAGTTTTGTGTGTGTTTGCACATGTGCACATAGGCTCGTGTGCATGTGGAGGCCAGAGGACAAGCTCAGGTCTTCCTCCTAGGGGGTCTTTTAGATTCTCACTTTTGTTTTCTTATGTGTATGGGTGTTCTGCCTGCATGGGATTGCCTAGTGCCCTCAGAGGCCAGAGGTGGGCATTGGATTCCCTGGGACTAGAGTTTCAGATAACCATCCATTAGTGCTTCCGTGTAGATAGTAGGATTCGAACCCAGATCCTCTGGAAGAACAGAGGCTGCTCTGAACTACTGAGCCATGATCCCAGCCACTTACCCACCCTGTTTAATCTTTTACTGGTACTGGAGCTTCAAGATTAGGTGAGGCTGAATGGCCATCCTCCTGAGGGATCTGACTGTCTCTGGAGGCCTCTCCTGCCTTGGGATGACAAGTGTATGTCCTAGGCCTGGCGACTAGGTTTCTCTGTATAGCCCTGTCTGTCCTGGAACTCACTCTGTAGACCAGGCTGGCCTCGAACTCAGAAATCTGCCTGCCTCTGCCTCCCAAGTGCTGGGATTAAAGGCGTGCGCCACCACCGCCCGGCATGAAGCACTTTCTATGTGTGGGAAACACATGGTTCCCACTCACAGGAGCTCAGTGACCTTGTTAGTTCAACCGGCATAGCGGCCCTTGTGACATAATGGCATCAAGCATCTCACTCAGGGGGACAGGCTTGCAAAGGTGGAATGGCAGAGGAGGAGTGAAATGGGGACTCACTCGGTCTTTATGTGCCCTGCCCCTGCCAGGCAAATGACATGTCCACTAGCTCAGAGGAGATGGTGGTAGCCTCAGGATACTCCAGGGCCAGACTCGGGCTGCTGACTCAGTTTCCTCTGCAGCTCTTGCCCGGCAGTCCTGCTCTGAGGCAGGCTCTGAAGGTCACACCTAGGGTTCTGCTGCTGGTGAAGTGCCTCTGGGGTCTGTGTCCCGAGGCCACACAGGTCAGGTTTGATTCTGTGTATCCCAGCAGTTCTGACTGATGAGGCACAGAGGCGGGCATTGTCCACAGTAGGCAGTGACAATGCTCAAGCTTGGATTCTAGGGAATGCAGGGTTGTGTGGAAAGCACTAGACTGCATCCTGGGACAAGGACTGGGTTCTTGCATAGTCTAGGAGAGAGGTCAGATGGAATCCAGTGAAGGAGCGTTCTCTCTCTTGCAGCATTCAGAGCCTTTAACATTCACATTGCCTCCAGACCCACACAAGCACATGCTCCCTGTTAAAGAACTGCTGTCCTCACAAGATTATTAAAGGTCGTTCTAGTTTCTCTGACAGATCTCATCATGCCTGAGTCCCAAGGTCATGGGACAGGTTAACCCTCAAGGCTTTATCTAGAAGGTAGTGCTCCTGTGGAGTGCCAGAGCCAGGAGGGTATTGCAGAGATGGGAAACAGGTCCAAAGCAATCCAATAGTATTTGGAAAGGGGAGGCTGGAAGCAGACCAGCCATATGGTTCTGGTAGTGGGCTACAGTCTATCTGTACGTGAGGAACTGTTAGATAACCACATTCTCACCTAGTTTTGCTTCTGACAGTGGATCCCTGATTTAAAAACCTCCAGGAAGTCTCAGGAATTCCTGGTCACCGTGTTCCCATGAAATCAGATCATTAGTTAATTTGGGAGGCATTGTGTCTAGAAGGGAGAGGTCATAGTTTATCTATGGGTAAGGGGCTTGTGTTTTATGTGCAGTATTTTAGTTTTATAATTTCATTCCTGTGGTGTTCTGAACCAGAGATTAGCATCCCATTGTACAGGTGGGGAAACTGAGGCTTGCATAGTCCGGAATGGACAGTTCTGAAGCTTGTTCTCCTCCAGGGCTTCGTGGGAAGGTGCGGTTGACCAGGA
Organism: Mastomys coucha; assembly: GCF_008632895.1. Lineage (NCBI taxonomy): Eukaryota > Metazoa > Chordata > Mammalia > Rodentia > Muridae > Mastomys > Mastomys coucha. The sequence continues at coordinate 108,973,678 of NW_022196903.1, read as the reverse complement.
CTTCTGGGGTCTTCTCAGGCTTTGGCTGGCTAGCAAGGAGGGAAGTACTTTTGATTTTCCTGACCTTGGAATTTGGGTTTTCTAGGAGCATGATGGACTCAGAGAGGAAACCTGGTGGGCAGGGAGATGACTCAGTAGGCAAAGTAGTTGCTATGTAAACAAGAGGATCTGAATTCAGATCCCCAACACTCACATAAAAGCCTAGGCTTGCTGGCATGAGTCAGAACTGGGAGAGTGGAGATCCATGGACCCTAGGGACTTGACGGCTAGACAGTACAGCCTAGCTGGGGAGTGCCAGGTTCAGTGAAAGCCCCTGACTCAAAACAGTAAAGTGGGGCAATACAGACAGACCTGACTCTCAACCTCTGCATATGCAGCCAAGCACGTTTATATGCACACACATACACACACAAACATGAACACACACAAACATGAACACACACACACACACACACACACACACAAGATACCTAGGTTTGGAAGAAGTTTGGCAGCAAGTACAGATGAGTTGCGACCTAGGACTGAAGAGCTAGGGATCTGACCCTGCATTCCCTGGCTCAGTAGTAACAACCATGTGCGGTTCTTGTAGAAGCCCTGAATTCCCATGTCTCCCAACAGCCAGTTCTAGGGGATCTGACACCTCTGGCCCCCACAGGAACTGTACTCAAGTGTACATACCCACACAAGCATAATTTAAAATAAAATAAATATTGTTTGAAAACAAAACAAACAAACCCCAAACAGGTTAAGTAGGTCCTCTACAGTGTCCACATTTAAATAACCAGAAATGGTAGGTCAGGTCGATAGCAATTGGGATTTAACACGGCATGAGTCAGATGTGGTGGTCCATTCCTTTAGTCCCAGGAAGCTGGGTCCAGGAGCTCTAGGGTGTGGTGTGCTATGCTGATTAGATGTTTGCATTGTTTGGCATCAATATGGTGACCTCCCAGGAGCAGGGATCACAAAGTTGCCAAAGAAGTCAACCCAGGCTGGAAATGGAGCAAGTCAAAGCCCAGAGCTGATCATGGGATCATGGGATCGGGATCATGGGATCATGGGATCACCCATGAGTTGCCACTGCATGCCAGCCTGGGCCAGAGTTTCATGTGGAATGAAGATTACTCATCAGCTAACCTTGACATAAGGTGATCTGTGTGCCAAGTGTGCCCAAAGGGTCCTTTTTTTTTTTTTTTTTTTTTAAAGGCAGCATGCATCTACGAACTCTGCCCAACAAACACCAAACCCTTGAGGGAGTGGCCTGTGTCTGAGATCTCTCTACTCTCTCATTATTCCTCTTTTATGTTGTTTCCTTCTGCTTAGATTTTTTTCCTTAAATTGTATGCTTTTCATTTATTTGTTTATTTTTTTTCTTTTAAAGATTTATTTATTTATTTTATGTGTGTGTGTACCCTGTAGCTGTATAGATAGCCGTGTGCCATCATGTAGTTGCTGGGAAATGAACTCAGGACCTCTGCTCACTCCGACTTAATTCACTGTAGCTGTCTTCAGACACACCAGAAGAGGGCGTCAGATCTCATCACGGATGGCTGTGAGCCACCATGTGGTTGCTGGGATTTGAACTCATGACCTCTGGAAGAGCAGTCGGTGCTCTTACCTGCTGAGCCATCTCGCCAGCCCCGCCCAAAGGGTCCTTAAAGGTAGTCCACAGTGGGTAACAGGCAGAGGCCAGAACCAGGCTAGACAGGGACTTGAGCTGATACCCTAAGGCCTAAAGGCAAAGGCTGCTCTGGGGAGGCTAGAGTGGGGTAGGGTATGAGACCAGAGGATGGGGGACGTTACAAAGGATATTTAAAAAAACAATGAAAACAAACAGAAGCTGGGCAAGGTGGGCATGGTGTTATGTGCATGTAATCTTAGGACATGGGATATGGAGTCAAGAGAATCAGGAGTTCAATGCCCAGCCCTGGCTACACAGCAAGTTCAAGACCAGATTGGGTTGCATAAGATCTGGTTTCAATACATGAAGAAAGGAGGAAGGAGAAGAGGAAAGGAGAGGAGAGGAGAGGAGAGGAGAGGA
>NW_022196903.1:108965230-108971001 GCF_008632895.1 Mastomys coucha | reverse complement strand
AGAGGAGAGGAGAGGAGAGGAGAGGAGAGGAGAGGAGAGGAGAGGAGAGATTTCAGGACAGCTCCTAGTGAGAAATGCAGCCTTGTCTACATCTAGGTTTTAGCCTAGGAATATCCAGTTTTATACCTGACTGTACCTCCCTCTTTTCTCTGCACACAAATATATAAATTAATAAAGTAACAACAGGATTAAGGATACAGGCTCAGTAGATGCTTGCCCAGCATGCTGAGGTATTAAATGTAGTATTTTTTATGATACTGGAGGTGAACTCAGGGCCTTTTGCATGCTAAGTGAAAACTCTATCAACTGAGCCATAACCCCCTTTTCTTTTTTTCTTTTTCCTTTTTGTTTCTCTTCCTCCCTTCTTTCCCTTCCTTCCTTCCTTCCTTCCTTCCTTCCTTCCTTCCTTCCTCCCTTCCTTCCTTCCTCCTCTGTTTTCTTTTTTTGAGACAGGTCTCACAATGTAGCTCTGGCTGTACTGAAATTTACTATGTAGAGTAGGCTGGCTCCAAACTCACATATATCTACCTGCTTCTGCCTCCTGAGTGCTGGGACTACAGGGTTGCACCACCATGCCTGCAAACTTGCTTTTACAAGTCACCATAATGACCAGGGCACATCCTCGGGATTTGCTCTCGTCCTCTTAGACCTTTTCCCCAACACTGTCGCTTTGAGATGAAGTTTCCCAATGAGCCTCTGCCAGCACGTTTAGGCCACAGCAGTGGCCTCAGTACAGGTTTCTTTATTTCCTGGCTCAGCTTCCCCGTCTGTGAAACAGAATCCCGTGACACCTGCCTCCTGAGTGGCATGACATTGGTGTGGAAGGAGCAAATTGTGAGGCCAAGAGGGCTTGTTGGGGTCATTAGCACCCCCCCAGGTCCCCCATGGACCTTAGCGGACCTGTGACAGCTGGAGCTGCAGGGGAAATCCAGTCCTGAGCCCAGACGCCCTGGCGACAAAGATGAGAACATTGGAAGAGAAAGGGCTAGAGCTGGGACTAGACGCTGGAGAGATGGCTCAGATGCTAAAAGCGCTGTTGATCTTGCAGAAGATCTAAGTTTGGTTCCCTGCACAAATGTGGTGGCTCCCAGTGAATCCTGGAACTAGTTCCAAGGGACCAGATGCTGTCCTGCCTCTGTGATGGTTCTGTCTGTCTCCTCCTGATAGGTCAGATGCTCCGAACGCTCCTGTAGCCTGCGCATCTGCATTCCTGTCAGGAAGGATGCCTTTAGCTCAGGCATAAGACCAGCCTGGGAAACTCAGCAAGATACTGTCTTTGAGAGCAAACAAAAATGAAGATGCTTTGGACATTTTGGAAAGAAGTGCCCAAAAGTAAGATATACCGTGTCCTTTAGGGTCAGCCTCAGAGAAGCGGTCACCTCAGGAGCCGGGAGCCTCTAACCAGGACAGGTGGTGATTAGAAGTGGGTTTCTCTGTAGGGCAGGGAGTGGGCCAAAGTATGAATTGGAGGCCTTGGCCAGGCTATTCCATCTACTTGAGCCTCAGTTTCCTCCTGCGCAAAATAAGACTTACATGGAATTAAATAAGATTGAAAAAAACTAGGCATGATACATGCTTGTAATCCTTGCACTTGGGAGTGAGAGGCAGGAGAATTGTACTTTTTAGGCTAGCCTGAGCTATATAGTAAGACCTTAACTGAACAGAAAGCAGCGGCAAAACAGAGGCGGTGTGGTGGTGCATGTCTTTGGTCCCAGCACTAAGTAAGTAGGAGCAGATAGAGCTCTGTGAGTTCTTGGCTAACCTGGTCTACATAATGAGTTCCAGACCAGTCAGGGTCAGTCTCAAAACTGCACTAAACCAAACAAACAGGAAAGAGGGTGCAAGTAGGGCCTGGGGTGTTGCTCAGTGGTAAAAGCCTACTTAGCATGTCCTGAGTTTGAGCTCCAGCCCAACAAATCAGAGGACAGCACACGTCAGCTCGGCCCTGCAGGTACAGAAAGCTGTGTCTGCTTCCTCCCTTCTCGCTTTGCTTCTCTTTTGCTCAGCTCCCAATGTCCATTTCAGCTCAGAGGAAATCACGCGTTACAGGGTTTGGTTTCCGTGGTGCTGGCGAGGAGCCTAGAGGGTCTTGCCCACTCTACCACACTTTGGCCCAGGTCATGGCCTCTGAACCCGAGGCCCGGGAGGCTTCTCCAGCAAGCTCTGTGGGGCCGTGTGTGCCTCTTGGTGAACTTTCGTCCCTGTGGGTTGGGCAATGCCCTGCAGATAAAATGTGGCTGTGAAATTTTAAAAACTATGTACTCTTTCTTGTAGTTGAAACGTATATAGGGGAAGAATGGGACAAAGGTATTAAAAGAGGAAGGGCCACCTCAGGCCCTACCTCTGAGATGTCTCTATCTGTCCCTCCTGGTGGGTCAGTGTCATTCTGCCCAAGAGGGCTGGGTTTGGTCTATGCACCTGCACCCCAGCTACTCAGAGGGGAGGATGACTTGAGCTTAGCAGTGTTAAGTGTAGAGAGGAACAGTTAACCTGCTTTGAGCTCCCTCCCAGCAGGTGATCATGCTTCTAGCCACCTGCCAGAGTTTTATGGATTTGCAAATGAAAGACACACACACACACACACACACACACACACACACACACACACACACACGGGAGGGGGGGTGGAGGGGGGCAGGGAGAGAGGGAAGGAAGGAGAGGGAGGGAGAGAGAGAGAAAGAGAGATTTTTAATATGCCTTACTAGCTCAATGGTTGGTCTAGTGTACACTCCCCTCTGGTATTCCTGAGTTAATTCTTTCTAAATCCATATCTCTGCTGCCCTGTTTCTTTCTGGGCAGCCCTCCCATGGGGCCACTTTCCCTTTGTACCTACATTTTAGCCATCTCACCCACCTCTCCTTCACTGCGTGGTCAGTCCTACACACTTCTCATGGCGGAATCCCTCTTCCTCTCTCCTGCATTTCTTTCCCACCTCTTTCACCCTGCCCAGCCATTAGCCACTGGCTCTTTATTGATTAATCAAAACCCAACTGGGGACAGAGACCCTCAGCGTCTGGACATGCAGCTGCCCATGTGATTTTGGGAGCTGAGTTAAGATAAAGCATTAGAAACAATCCCCAACATGTAAGACTAATCTGAGTAAGACTCACAAGACTCCATCTCTGAAAGCATGCCCTCAGAAAACATGGCCGTGGAAGGCCATGAGGACACTCACTCCAGTGTCCGGAGTGGCTAAATCTAAGCCAGGCCAGTGGAATCTCATAATGCTTCTAGTGACTGCTTATGGCTTCTTTCCTGGTGCTAATGACAGGCTTGGAGGATGTGCCAGATGTGCTCCAATCTCTCAACCTAGACAGAACAGCAGCCCTTGTTCAGCCCCCTGCAATCTGGCAAGTTCCTCAGTGCTTTGGCATTCTTACCTGTAAAATGGGTATAATCACAATGAGCCCTTTTTGGGTAGAGGTGGCTGTTAGAACATTGCCCAGCAGGTGCTGATCTCTGAGAGCTGTTTCATTATCTCCATAGTCCTTGTCATCCTCATCATCTTTAGCTCTGTGCCTCACCCCATTCATGTAGGGAATGGAATCAGATACATGAAGCAACCTGAGTACCTGCCTCATCTTGGTTCATGATCTGGTGGGAATGTAAGGCCCTCAAAGGAGCCCTACCTGAAATATGAAGTATAGGTGTGTGGAAGTTATGTGCTTGCATGTCAGTAACACTTATGTGCACACACACACACAACACACATACCACACATATCGTGCACACACACAACTGACACACACCACACATACCTACATATACGACACGTATATATACCACACACACATACACTCACACCACACACATATACACCACAGACACACCACACACACACACATATACCACATAGACACCACACATTCACACATACCACACACACATATACCACATACCTGTCACACACTCACACCACACACATACACACTCACACACACACACACACATGTTTGCATTCCTTTTTCATCCACAATCAGTAAACATTTCCTATCAGGCCACTACATCTGTTCCTATCCACTACCAATGAATCACATGGCTATACCCAACTTCAAGGGACTCTGGGAAATGTAGTCTCCAAGTGGTAGTTTCCTGACCATGTACAATCAGGCTATTGGGCCCAGTCATATCCCTCATACCCCCAAATCTGCTCTTCTAGACATTGGGGTTTTCTGAGTCCCCCACTTGCAGGCACACCTCTGGTGACTCCTAGTGACTTCTCAGAAGCTCAGGAAAGTGGAGCGTGGACTCAGCTCTGAACTCTTGGTCTGGTCTTCACCGGCTTCATCCATAAGCCTTCTGACCTGCCTCCACAGTGGCTCGTGAGTTAGTTTGTGTCCCTGGTCACTGTTTCCAGGTGTGATAGATGGAACTTGAGCTCTGGAGTCCCAACAAGACCATACCTCTGTGAGCCAACATTCTCTCGTATAAATGGATAGCAAATCTGACCCTGCAGGACTATTGTAAGGGTCAGACCACCTTTCAAAAGATCATTTATTGTTTGGAAATGACGATTCACAGGTGAGGGCTGATCCTGGTGGGTGTGTCACCAGTGCACAGGGACTCATGGACACATGCTCTATGTAAAATGATTGACACAATACACATATAAGGTGGCATTTTTTTTTTAATTTTATTTATATGAGTACACTGTAGCTGCCTTCAGACACACCAGAAGAGGGCATCAGATCTCATTATGGATGGTTGTGAGCCACCATGTGGTTGCTGGGAATTGAACTCAGGACCTTTGGAAGAGCAGTCAGTGCTCTTAACCGCTGAGCCATCTCTCCAGCCCAAGGTGGCATTTTTTAAAAAAAAATATTTGTTGTATGTGTTGTTGTATTTGTTGTCTGTATGTATGCCTGTACACTGTATGTGTCTTAGGATTTCTACTTCTGTGAAGAGACACCATGACCAAGGCAACTCTTATAAAGGAAAACATTTAATTGGGGCTGGCTTATAGGTCAAAGGTTTAGTCCATTATCATCATGGCAGGAAACATGGCAGCATGCAGGAAGACAGGTGCTGGAGAAAGGAGCTGAGAGTTCTAAGTCAGGATCTGCAGACAGCAGGAAGGGAACTGTGACCCACTTGCTCCAACAGAGCCATACCTATTTGAGCAAGGCCACACCCACTCCAGCAAGGCCACGCCTCCTAATAGTGCCACTCCCTGTGAGCCGATCAGTGCCATTTTCTTTCAAACAACCACACTGTGCTAGCAGTGCCCCTCCAAGGCTATATAGTAGGATCCCATGGAACTGGAGGTTGGAACACTGTGAGGCACCACATGGGTGCTGGGAATGGATCCCAGGTTGTCTGCAAGAGTAGCTAGTGCTCTTTGCTCAGTTTTGTTTTGTTTCTTTGTTTGTTTGAGACAAGGGTTCACTATGTAGCTGGCCTAGAACTCCCTATGTAGACAAGCCCTGGTCTCTGCCTCCCAACTACTGGGTACCACCATGCCCAGGTGTAGCAAGTGCTCATAATGCTGACTGACCCATCTCTCCAACTCCCGTTGTTTTTCTATCTTTACATAAACAAATCTTATTTTTTTAAAGTAAAAAGTAGAGATGTAAGAAGGATCAGAAGGCTGAAGCAGCAGACTTGCCATTAGTTTAAGGCTAACCTGGACTACTTAGCAATCAAACAGAGGCTGGTGAGATGACTCTGGGGGTAAAATACTTGATGCCAAGCCTAAGCATTTGAGTTCAATTCCCAGGATCTGCATGGCTGAGGAGTGAATCAATTCTTTTTGTTTGTTTGTTCTTTTGGTT
>NW_022196903.1:108962829-108965176 GCF_008632895.1 Mastomys coucha | reverse complement strand
GTATAGCCCTGGCTGTCCTGGAACTCACTCTGTAGACAAGGCTGGCCTCGAACTCAGAAATCCTCCTGGTTCTGTCTCCCAAGTGCTGGGACTAAAGGTGTGTGCCACTTCTGCCTGGCAAGTGAATCAATTCTTGAAAGCTGTTCTCTGACCTCTGATCTCTACTCCCATGTACCCACATACACTCGCATAAGTAACAGTGTTAAAAGCAAAGGAACAGCTGGATGGTATTAATCCCAGCACTTGGGAGGCAGAGGCAGGCGGATTTCTGAGTTTGAGGCCAGCCCTGGTCTACAGAGTGAGTTCCAGGACAGCCAGGGCTATACAGAGAAACCCTGTCTCGAAAAACCAAAAAAAATAAAAAATAAAAAATAAATAAAAAAAAAAAATAAAAATTGTTCTGGGAGTGATTGACACATGCCTTTAGTCCTTGCACTTGAGAGGCAGAGGCAGGCAGATAGATCTCTAGGAGTTCAAGGCTAACCTGGTCTACATAGCAAATTCCAGGCCGGCCATAACTACATGGAGAGACTCTGCCTAAAAATAAATAAATAAATAAATAAATAAATAAATAAATAAATAAATAAATCCTTGTAAGGTTAAATGTTGGATGTTTCCCTTCCTCTCCTTATTCATTTGTCAAGCTCTTTACATATGAAGAACACTAACTAAAGTGAAGTTAACAACTCATTGTTCTTCCTCTAGGGAAAGCCATGGAGGCTTCAGGATCTTCTTCCCAGTCTCAAGACAGCAGTGGAGTCCACAGGGAAACAGAAGATGGCTGTAAGTTTGCCTCCTCAGACCCTGAGCACAGCCTCCTCGGGGAGACTCCAGCGTGAGTGGGGCCGTCATCAAAGCCGCTGCTAGGTCACGTGGCATGACGGCCTCAGCAAAGCTGTAGCAGAGAAGCGATTTTCCATGCACATGCTCGCTCCCGCCTGTTCCCCACACTTCCTAGTTGGGCAAGTCCTCAGCCGCTCCCCAGATAAGTTTCTGGGCATCTTGTGCCCAGAAGTGGGGAGAGTCTCATGCGCCTGCTGTTGAAGGAAAGGAGAGTTTAGCACTTGATCATAGGCTGCCCTCTGTGCGACTTAGAGAACCCTGAATCGGAACCGGCTCTGAATGTCTCCGGGTGGGGTAGGATGCGGGGCTTAGAACACTCTTTTCTAGAGTCTGTCTGCGGAGGAATGTTTGCTTTGGGCTGTCATTGACTTCCCCACCCCTACTCAAGGGTCTCTGAGAACCTTGATCTTATACACCTTCCATCAGTCTTGGAGTTTTAGGAGAATAGTCCTCCCTCTTGGCTTGATGAGTGCTCCCTGAAGAGGCTGTACTGGTGCCAGGGATGGGGTAAGGGGCAAGAAAAACTCATACCTTCCCTGTATGTCTCCAGACCAAGAGACAGAGTTCCACAAGCAACATGGGAAGGCCCGGGAGCGATATGAGAGAGACAAGTCCTCCTCCTCATCCTCATCCTCCTCTTCCTCCTCTTCCTCCTCATCTTCTTCCTCCTCCTCAGGTATAGCAAACATTCTTAGAACTGGAATGTGACTTGATGGTACAGGGCTTGCCTTGTAAATAAAGAGACCTAGGTTCCATCCCCAGTAACGCACGCATGCGCGCACACACACACACACACACACACACACACACATAAAAATAAATTTAGTAGTTGGGCAGTGCTTTAATCCCAGCATTTAGGAGGCAGAAAGGCAGATCTCTGAGTTTGATGCCAGCAAGCTCCATGACAGCCAGAAACCCTGTCTCGAAAAAGCAAAAAATAAAAAATAAAAATAAAGATAAATAAATTTAGAAAACATATAGGGCTGAGTTTATAACAACATCAATGAGTGCTTATGTAAACTAGACACTCTTCCAATTGCTTTGTATGTAAGAACTCAATCAATCATCGTAGGACCCTATTGAAGAAGATGTAATGCTTTTGTTAGTCTCATTTTATAGGTGAAGCACGTGGAGGCTATATTGCCTGCATTAAGAAGGCTCCGTAACAAACTCGAGAGTCCTTGAAGGTCTTTCAGGGACTGGGCAGTGTTCTCTTCAACTCTGCCCGTTCAACTGGAGCTGCAGCACTGTGGTCTAGTTTACATGGTGGGCCCGAGCTTCCAATTTTATTTGCTGAAAGATTCCTAGGCTGGAGCTGAAGCTCTGCTGGTACTTGTTTAGCACAGAGCCCTGGGCTACATGCACAACATAGCAGCCCAGCCGAGCACAGCCCAGCCGAGCACAGCCCAGCACAGCCTAGCCCAGCACAGCCCAGACCAGACCAGACCAGACCAGCACAGCACAGCCCAGCCCAGCACAGCACAGCCCAGCCCAGCCCAGCACA
>NW_022196903.1:108954586-108962581 GCF_008632895.1 Mastomys coucha | reverse complement strand
CAGCCCAGCACAGCACAGCCCAGCCCAGCCCAGCCCAGCACAGCACAGCACAGCACAGTACAACCCAGCACAGTCCAGCATAAACCTGGAATGGTGACACACATCTATAATCCTACCACCCAGCAAACAGAGGCAGGAGGATCAGAAGTGCACGGCCATCCTTAGCCTGGGCTACATGAATGAATAACTACTAACGTAAGCCAAGGATGGTGGTATACACGTGCATACACTTGTATTGCACTTGGAAGGCAGAGACAGAAAGACAAACAGGCTTTTCCAGACTAGCCTGGTTACACAGGAAACCTGCCCAAAGCAAGCAAAATACAAACAAACAGGACTAGAGAGATGGCTCAGTGGTTAAGAGCGCTGACTGCTCTTCCAGAGGTCCTGAGTTCAATTCCCAGTGACCACATGGTGGCTCACAACCATCTGTAATGGGATCTGATACGCTCTTCTGGTGTGTCTGAAGACAGCTACAGTGTACTCATATAAATAAATAAATCTTTTAAAAAAATAAAACAAACCATGTAAAACCAAAATTTACATTATGAATAAATCCTAGGCAAAGCTAAAATGATGTCAGTCACTCACTGGTTGACACAATCCCTGGTTGATAGAAATTAGAGTAAGTTTTATTTTATTTATATTTTCTATATTGCTTGATATTTTGCAGTGAAGATACTTTTTCTTTCTCACTGTTGTATATGTGTAAAATATAGAAAAGGGGGAAATAGTTGGGCACGGTGGCACATGCCTGTGATTCCAGCACTCAGAGACAGACTGTCACAAATCTGAGGCCATTCTGGTCTGCATAGTGAGTTCTAGACCAGCCAGGACTACATAGTGAGACCCTGTCCCAAAAGTAAAAAAAGGGTGGGAATAAAGTCACTCAAAATCTTATTCATTAAGATAAACATACATAATAAACATTTTTAAAGTTAAGAAAAATAACACAAGAGGACATGTAGAGTTTCTACGCAAACACCGCACTGTTGTGTGTAGGGGACTGTCATGGCCATGGATTTTGGTATGTGCGGTATGTCTTAGAACCTTCTCCTGTTGGTTACTACCGGACAACTCTTCATCTCTGTCAGGTGAAATTACATGAACACTGACTTAGAAGCACAGCTAGCTTGATCTCCTGGATTTATTTTAATGAATACATAATTGACCAGGAAGTCCCCAAGCATATGGAGGGAACTCATCTAGGGTGGTCCTTGGAGAAAGCCCTGTAGCCAGAAACTCCTGGCTCTGAATTCTTAGACCACTGACTAGTCTAAGGTGTACACAACTCAACCTTGTTTTACCTCCCTCCAGGCTCCTACTCCAGGCTAGGCAGCCTGAGGCATTGGATGTTGCAGGCTGTGACTTTCAGGGGCATAGGTGGTTGGACAGACAGACATCACCCAGCCATCAATGGTGACTGACTCAAGGCAGGGAGGACAGAGTCAATGAGACCTTAAGCAATATGATTAGGGTTTCTATAGGACGTGTGACATCAGCTGAACTTTACCATCAAGGAGACAAGTTGGAAATACACTCTTGGCAAATAGAACACATGGCAGACACCCAGGGTCATATGACGTCATGAGGATAGAGATGATGCAGCACTGTGCTTGGTGTACTCTGTAAGATGGTATGTCATGGAACTTGCTTGCCTCCTCAGGAAAACCTCTCTAGGTAGCAGCAGAGGTAGGGCTCGGTCACAAAACACAGATAGGACAGAAAATTGGAGGCCACTGTCCTAGCCCGCAGCTGGGCCGAACTCCTTCCTCCATAGTGTGGGAGCACTGAAGATGTCCACCAGAGTCATTGTGGTTGTGGCTCCTTCCGACTGAAGCCCTACAGCTTGTGTTTGCTCCTCACAGACAGCAGCGATGAGGACCAGCACTCCAGAGGTCCCAGGAAGCACAGAAGGAAGCCCCGCAGGGACAGCTCTCCTGGTAGGCAGCAGGCTTCCCATCTTTTCTTTGCTTCCTACCTCACGGCTGAGCTTCTCAGTGGGGCCCTGTGAAGAGGTGCCTTGTGGCGTTGTTGGAAGGGGAGATAGCCAACTCAACACTCTACAATAGTCACAACCACAAACAGAAGTAGAAAGCTGGGCTCTGTCTTGGTGACAGTCATGGTTGTCAGTTTTGTTTGTTTGTTTGTTTGTTTTGAGGCATGGCTTCACTGTGTGGCCTTGGCTATCCTAGAACTCTCCATGTAGACCAGGAAAGCATGTGCCCTCACACCCTGCTTTGTTTTTGATGAGTGCTTCTGTAGCTCCGACGTGATAGGTGCCAAGTCACAGAGCTCAGCTGGTCTCATATATATTCATAAAAAAGTCATACAGAGGGCATGTGCACTGTGGCATGAGCTCCATGCGCCAATGCAAATAAATAAATATTACAAAAAGAACAGGTTACAAAACAGAAAAACATAGAAATATTAATAGTAATTATGATGGTGAAGTTGTGAGATATATCTATGTACTTATTTGTTTGTTCATTTATTTTTGCCATACTGGGGTGGTACCCAGGGCTTGCTCTCCCACTGAGCTACAATAAGCTACAACCTCAACATCTTCCTTTAAAAAACCGTATCACTTATGTGTGTGAGTGTCTTGCCTGCATGTATGTATGTGTACCCTGTGTATGTGTGGTGCCCATGAAGGCCAGAAAATGGTACCTGACCCCCTGGAACTGGAGTCATAGATTGTTCTGAGATGACTTGTGGGTGGGGGCTGGGAATCGAATCTGATTCCTCTGCAAGAATAGCCAGTGCTCTTAAGGTTCGAGCCATCTGTCCAGCCCTGGGAAATCAGATAAATAAATTTTGTGAGAATGCCATTGAGAGAATAGGAATTAACAAATGAATGTCTAGTGCAGAGCCTGGTATACATAAAGTGCTTAATAAATGCGGCCTATGATGCTGGAGTTGAGCCTGGGTTCTATTTTTAGAGATACAGCTAGGTGGGGGATCTTGGATGTAGCTCAGTGTGTGAAGTCTGTGTTTAGCATGCAGAAGTCCTGTATTCAAGGTCCAGTACCAAAGATGGTGGTAATAAAGAAATGAATAAAATAAAATAGCAACTACAAATAAAAAAGCAGGAGTGCAGGTTTTATGAGAGACCTGTCGAGTCACCCCTTACCCTGTAAGTTTGGTAGAATCATTTTAATTTTTTTTCCTCCATCACCCACATGCCTGTGCTAGGATTAGACCAGTCCCTCTCACAGGCTGGGCAAGCTCTCTCCCACTACGCTGTTCCCTGAGCTCTGACTGAACCTTTGAGCCTCAGCTGCCTTGCCTGCATAGTAGGTAGGGCATGCATCGGTGCCTTCTCCATTCTTTATGAGAACCAAATGGAAACAACCCGTATAAATCACCCAGTACAGCGCTATGCACCTTAATAAATGCCAACTACTCTTTTTCTATAAAAATGTAGAGGTTTATTTATGTGTATGGATGTTTTGCCTATCTGGACATGTGTGAGCCATATACGTGCCTGTGCCCACAGAGGCCAGACGATGATGTAAGGTTCACCTAAACCTGGCAATTGTTTGCTGCCATGTGAGTGCAGGAAACTGAGCCTGGATCTTCTGCAAGAATAGCCAGTGTTCTTAGCCTCTGAGCCATCTCTCCAGCCCCTGGTAACTACTCTTGACTGAGACCCCCATCCTGTCAGATCTGCAGTTTCTTCTCAGTAATGGAACATAGCAATTTCTAGGAGCACTGAGGGCAAGTGTGAGTAACAGTTTTGCCTTTTGGAGACTTCAGATGTAGGGAGATGTAGGTGACCCTCAGACACTGGAGGGACTTAACCAAGGTTTGTCTCTGCCCAGGTGCTGACCATGGGGAACTGGAGGTGCTGAGGGATGAGCTTCAGGTCTCTGGAGGTAACTACTTGTCTCCTGACCTTGAAGAAGAGAACCATGAGGGCTGAGAGCCCGGTGGGCACACAAGGGGTAGAGTCTCATGATCGGAAGGCTCCCAGGCAGATACAGATGGGGGAGTGAGGCTGCAGCCATTCAGGTGGGACTTGGTCCCCTCCACCATGATTACAATGGATCAAGGGCTGTCAGCCTTCCGTGCTGACTGAAACCCTGACTTTCAGCATTGTTTTGACTGGTCACAAAAAAACAACTGGCCCTCAGTTTTGCTAGCAGAAAGTTGAGTTGTGATCCACCCCACTATCTTGAAACTCTGCACTGTTTAAGAATGGCTCAGATCCCCCTGTCCGCATTTAGGAACTGTTTCCAAGAGCCCCGTATGATGGTGAGGAGACATAGAGAACATAGAGATGAGGTGTAAATGACAGAGAACCTCAGTCAGTGGCACTACAACAAAGAAGGAGAGTCCACAGATTGGCCTAGTTCATCAAGGAGCCTGGCAGATGCACACTATCTAGTGAAAATGTTGGGACCCCCAATATCTACCCGCTCCCCTAACTCCAGGTAATGACCCAGAGAAACAGAAAGAACATAGGCACACCCAGAGCAAGAAAACTATGCAACACATGAGTCTGCGCTGGATGCTGGCATTGTGGGTGATCTTGATATTGCTTCATTTGCTTATCTGAATTAATTAATTAATTTATCTATCTATCTATGTATCTATCTACCTATTTATTTATGTACTAGAGAACCCAAGGCTGGTTCCTTTACTGTTATTTCATTTTGTTTTGTTTTTAATGCTGGTTTTACTTTCATTGTCTTAAAGGTTTGTTTACTTTATATGTATGAGTGTTTTGCCTACATGTGTGTCTGTGTACCATGTGCTTGCCTGTAGAGGCTGCCGAGGGGGGCCGCTCTCCCAGACAGATGTGAGCTGGCACGAGGGTGGGGACCAAACCCAGGTCCTCTGAAAGAGGAATCAAGAGGAGCTGTTTCTCCTGCCCCCTAATTTTATATGTGTGTGTCTGAATGTGGGTTTATGCATAAGTGCAGTCCCAGAGAGGCCAGAAGAGGGCATCAGATTCCCCCAAAACCGGAGCCATGGGAGCTTGTGAGCAACTTAGTACTACTCAGCTATCTCTCCAGCCCGTTTCATTTTGTTTTAAATAAAATGTACTGGCTTCCCTTGGCTTGTGGTGGGGATTGACTTCCCTGTAAACGGAGCAGGAACCATCCAGCCTGCTCCAGTCCCCACCCAGCCTACACCCAATCAGTGCAAGTCTCCAGGTAGGCCCTACCCTCTTCCCTAGTCCCCCTTCTCAGGAGGGCACCATTCATGTGTGAGCTCACTGATTCTCCTTCCGTGCAGGTGCTGCTGGGGAAATGGTGCCTGCTGGGGAGTCAGGTAAGTACCCAGGAAGGGGAGGGAGTCAGGATTCTGGAGTTCAGTGGGGTCTGGGCATTGTCCTGGTGGAGTATTCTCAGGGTCACAACCACGAGACATGGGAACTCCAGGCTCACTAGGGACCTGGCCGCATGAACAGGCAGGAGAGGGGTTGTGGGACATGGAAATGGAGGTCCAGGCAAGAGGAAGTAGATATCAACCAGCTAGGAAAGGTCCCTTGGATCCCATGGCTAGATCATTACCTAGAAAAGTGGTTCTCAACCTGTGGGTCTCAACACCTTTGCGGGGGGTCATATATCAGATATCCTGTATGTCAGATATTTACATTATGGTACATAGCAATAGCAAAATTATAGTTATGAAATAGCAATGAAGTAATTTTATGATGGGGGGGGTCACCACAACATGAAGAACTCTTTTAAAGCATCGCAGCAGTAGGATGGTTGAAAACCACTGTCTTAGAGCCTCTTCTTAGTCACCTCTGGCCTCTCCCCAGGGTGAAAGCACCTGACAAGGAGCCTTGGCCCACCTGGCACTAACACTGAGTTTCTCATTCCCAGGACTCCGAAGGAGAGGTTCCGGCTCAGCTGGGGGTAAATATAGAAGCTCCAAGGACAGCAGAAAGCTGTCCATCCAAGGGCCAGAGGGGCCTACCAATGACCTGAGACCAGTTCTGGCAGGGATGTCAACACATGCGTGATTCCGAAAGAAGTCTCCATCACAGGAGAGATGGACGGAAGAACAGGGCTAGGCCTCTGGAGGGATAGGAAGTCAGGGAGGGTGCTGGGGATCCTATGGCTCCTGCTGCGAGCACCCTCTGACCCACAGACAAGCACCCAGGGATCAAGTCTCTAGGTGGGGAGTGGCAATCTCCAAAACACATCTCTCTGTCTTTCATTCTTAAGGAGAAGTGGAGGCCTCTCAGTTAAGAAGACTGAACATAAAGAAGGACGGTAAGTGTTCAAGAGCTGTCCTCATCTGGCTGGTCCTGATTTCTATGGATGCAAGATGGCTGGCGGCTGGAATGATAGTAACCGTAGCCACCTCTGGCAGGTGTCCCATAATCAGCAGAGTCCTCAGCTCTCATCATCTTGGTGAGGGGACAAGCAGGGACGTCTATCTTTCCACGTAGGAGCCGAAGCCCAGAGTTGGGGGCCTTAGAGCGACTGAAGGGCATGGCCTGGGTTTGGTGCCCGACCTACACTCTTTCTATGTGAAAGCACAGTGAGATAAATGCTTCTCAAGGCTTGTGGCAGGACATAGTTAGGGTGTGGGGTTTAGAAGTTCCCCTGGAGAAGTGATGAGAGCTTTGAGGGCTTCCTCTGCTCCAAGCCTAGACTCCACGAGGACTTCCGGGAAGATGGTGAGGGTAGGAAAGAGAGACCTTGGGGTTTTGCTGGCTTATTTAGTTTTTTTGAGACACAGCTTCCCTGTGTAGCTCTGGCTCTCGTGGAACCAGCTCTGTAGACCAGACTGCCCTTAAACTTAAGGTCCTTTCCCTCAGCATCCCCAGTCCTGGGATTGCAGGAGTGCACCCCAGACTGCCCTTAAGCTCTTTTGTATCCCCCTTGACTGAGAAAGAAGGGAGATCCTGGTGACATCCCTTTTAAGAAGCACCCAGAGATCCAGCCTCTTGAGCCTGTTATCCTCAGAACTTCCCACTTGGCACCTTTGCGTGTTTTAATGCTCATGCAACAAAGCAATTCTTGAGTACCCCTGTGGGGCTGGGCGGGCTGCTTAGTCTCCTCTGGCCGGAGCTGACTGGGATACTCCTTCTCTAAGACTTAGTGTCCGGGAGGAGAACTGATAAACACAGAAATAAACCCAAGCAGTGTGGCTGTATACCTTCCAAACATAAAGAGGAGAGAGAGGGCTGGAAGGATGGCTCCTGGGTGCTATTTAACACTGTCTGTCAGGAGCAGGAGCACAGCTGTTTATAAAACAAGAAAAGTCTGGATTGATGCTTTAGCCGTTGAGCGTGCTTCCCCTTCCTTTGTCAGAGGACTGGAATCTGGATCACAGCACCTATATCAGATCCCCCAAATGCCTGTAACTCCAGCTCCAAGGCATCTAATGTCCCCTTCAGGCTTCTGTGGGTACTTAACTTGATGTGCATTAGCAAGCATATGCTCATGTGCACCCGTGGGCACACACACACACACACACACACACACACCACAAAATAAAAAATAGAGTAGTTGGACGTGGTGGTGTACACCTTGGATCCCAGCACTATGCTGATAGAGGCAGTTGGATCACTAGCCAACATTTTATAGTGAAACCCTGTCTCAAATACATACATACATACATACATACATACATACATACATACATACATAGCTAGATATGTAATCCTAGTACTCTGGAAGCAGAGGCAGGTAGATACCTGTGAAATCAAGGCCAGCTTGGTCTACACAGAGAGTTTCAAGTCACCTAGGGCTACATAGTAACACACACACACATACATACACACAGGAAACCAGGCATGGTATTGTGGCACACACCTGTAGCTCTAGTGCTCTGAAGGTTGAGGCAGAAGAATCCTAATTTAAAGGTCACCCTGGGCTGCATAGAGACCCTGCCTGGAAAAACATAGCAAAAAATAAAAGCAAGAGGGTTGCGGTGATGGTCTGAGTTGAGAGAGACAGAGAGAGAGACAGGGACAGAGAGAGAGAGAGAGAGAGAGAGAGAGAGAGAGAGAGAGAGAGAGAGAGA
>NW_022196903.1:108937452-108954576 GCF_008632895.1 Mastomys coucha | reverse complement strand
AGAGAGAGAGAGAGAGAGAGAGAGAGAGAGAGAGAGAGAGAGAGACAGAAAGAGAGAGAGACCATCTGCCATCCTTTCTTGCAGACGAGTTTTTCCATTTTGTCCTTCTCTGCTTTGCCATCGGATCCTTGCTGGTGTGTTACCACTACTATGCAGGTAAGGCCTGTTGGGGACCTGGGGAGGGGCTGTGTCAGAGAACAGGAGTCAGCCTACAGCCCTACGAGAGCTGACTGTTGTCTCCCGGCTGCCCTTGCAGACTGGTTCATGTCCCTCGGGGTTGGCCTGCTCACCTTTGCTTCTCTGGAGACCATCGGCATCTACTTCGGGCTGGGTAAGTGATCCTGCCAAAAAGCTACACAGCCCAGCAGGCTCTTGGAGGGGCGGCAACTGGGCTGGCCCTCACACTCTAGATTGGCTAAGAGTCACAATCTAAATTTTATTTTTTTTTTTAAGTAAATTCCTTATGTTTGTATTTTCTTCCTGACCGCATGTGAAGTCAAAGGGAGGTCGCTGGCAAAACCTTGTGGAAAAAAGGGGTTAGTTTCACAAAAACAGTTTAAAGTGGCAAACACGCAGAGCTCCTCAGATACTGAAAACAAGCGAGTAGAGCCAGGCATCGAGGTCGCGGGGTTTCCTGCCCCTGTTATTACGGCTTGTGACTCGTTTTCCGTGTAATAACCGCAGCACTGTTATTGACGTTAGCCTGAAATTGCATGTTAGGGCTCTGTTTGCGTGGGGTGTGCTTTGGTTCTGGAGCATCGGGGAGTGATGCCTGACCCCTGGGGTCCTTGAGGGACCACCGTCCTTACCAACATTCCCCTTTGTTTCTGAGCAGTGTACCGGATCCACAGCGTACTTCAGGGTTTCATCCCCCTCCTTCAGAAGTTCAGGCTGCCAGGTAATGGTGTGGAACATTTCCCCATCCAAAACCCACTCCCGATTAGGGCTTTCTTCTTGGAAAAAGATCTGTTGTCTTTGGAAAGTCCTGGAGTCAGGAGGCTTGGGTTCAAGTTCTGTGACCCCAAGACAGCCTTTTTCTGGGCTGAGAATGGAACCCGAGACCTGCAGCATGCTAGGCAAGCCACAATCCAGCCATCTGTAGCCTCTTGAGCCTCGGGCTTCTCAGCTGGAAAACTGGTGCATTTCTTACTGCACAGACTGTCCATAAGTGAGGAAGCATGCAGAGGGGTGTCAGCATTGAAGAAAAGCAAGGAACTCTGTACTCCCCAAATCCCTGCCTGTACTAAGTAACTTTGTAGCTGTGTTTGCCATAGCCTGGGCTAAAGAAGAGTCTCTATGAATGTGTGTGTGTGTGTGTGTGTGTGTGTGTGTGTGTGTGTGTGTGTGTTGCTAGAATAGAACCAAGGCATCACACAGGCTAAGAAATTGCTCTTCTGAAGAGCCATACCCCAACACATTGTCTTTGACCTGTAGCCCAGCAGCTTTGTACTTGATGGTCTGGTACTTCAGTCAGGGATGGTGTGTTTCTGTGCTGGAGACGGGCGTGGTAATATCTCTACAACTATGAACTGTGGTGACCCACCGTGCCTTCAGGAAGGGTCATCTGAGGCCATTCTTGTGATGTTTGGGCATTTGAGGTGGTAGATGGAGCAAGACTTGGCTGCCTGCAGAGTCCTATGTCATTCTTCTGGCTTTGCCTTCCAGGGTTCAGGAGAACCAACTGAGACCACTGCCTGACAGCAGCTGAGCCAGTTCCCAATGTGACCACTGTAACCACTGCTATGCCTGAGCCCCGAAGACAGAACGACATGCTGGAAGACACCAGGAGGCCACACAATAAAGAGCTCTTTCCTTCCATGTGATCTGAGTGTTGGCACCGGTGGGCAGGCTCTTGCTCTGCAGATTAGCACACAGTCTCCCTGGGAAAGAGAGAAGGGATAACATGTGGGTCAGCAAGAAGGAGCTGGGATGCCGTTGCTCTTGGGGCAGCATGAGTCCTGGGCCCTGCAGGCTGGCATCTGTGGGCTTGGGTCTCTCTGGTGTCCTCAGGCCAGGCCCATGAGCTCAAAGTTCCTGCAGAGCCATCTTGGGATAGCCATCCTGAGGCAGAGAGCTACCAGGATGGGTCCCCAGGGGAACCTGTTGCAGGTAAGACACTGGGGCCAAAGCTGTGGGCCCATCACCCAGTGACCAACCCTGTTGCCCTTGGACTCCTAAAACCCAAATAAATATTCTGTTCCCTGTGCTAAAAAGAGTCGACTGACTAAATATTCCTTTAGATTCCACCCCCCTCTTTTTTTTAAGGATTTTTTTAAAAAAATACAGGCTCTCATATAGCCCATGCTGGCCTCAAACTCTATGCAGCCAAGACTACTGTTGAATTCCTATCCTGCCTCCACCGCCTGAATGCTGGGACCATAGGTGTGTGCAACTGTGCTGGGTGCCCTGAACCCTGTGCCTCATGCCTGGTGGGTGAGCATGTTACTAGCTGAGCTGTATCCTTACAGTTCCTTTAGGTTTTTTGAGCATGAGAACACATCTGAGGACTCCTTTGAACCCATCTAGATGGGGTGAGCACTTACCCAGTTGCATAGAGTATAAACAAGGGTGTTTGGATAGTGGCTTGTAGAAAATTCAGACTTCTTTTGCACAGGTGAGGGTAGCAAGCATTCTTGTAAAAAGTAAAGTGTGTGTGTGTGTGTGTATGTGTGTGTGTGTGTGTGTGTGTGTGTATACTAGAGGCCTGGTTTAGTTAGAGCACTTGCCTCGAGTTCACAAAGCTCTGTATTTATCCCAAGCACCACACAAACTGAGCATGGTTTTGCATGCTGGTAATCCTAGCATCTGGAACTGGAGGCAGGGGGCTCAGGAGTTTAAGGCTAGCCTTGGCTACATAGGGAGTTCAAGGACACTTTAGGTTAATGAGATCCTATGCCAAAAAAATAACTAGGATGGGAAATTTAGTATTTTTAGCTCAACAAATACTAATGGAAAATATAGCCCCCTGCTTGATCAGGATCTTACTATGTAGACCAGGCTGGCCTGGAACTCATAGAGATCCACCTGCCTCTGTGTCTTGAGTGCTGGGATGGAGGGGGATCAACCTCAGGTATGTAATTACGCCTGGCCCTGTGCTTTCTTACTGGCTCAGCTCTAGACTTTATATCAAGGGCAACAGTGGCAAACTAGAAAACACTCAAAGAGACCACACATGTTATCACGTGCCTGTAACCGCAGTGCTCAGGAGGCGAAGGCAAGAGGGTCATTGCAAGCTGGTGGCTAGCCTGGTCTACATAGGATGTTCTAAACTGGAAATGGCTACTTAATGAGATTTTCTTTTCTTGTTTTAGAAGTTAAAATAGATGCTAGAACTTTATTACTTTGTAATCTAAGTTGAACAATTAGTTAAAGCCCAATAAGCTCATATGTTTAATGTTTTGTTTCCAGTTGGTCAGGCTGCTTGAAAAGGATAAGAAGGTGTAGCCTTGTGGAAAGAGATGTGTCACTAGGGGCAGGCTTGGGATTTCAAAAGACCGGCACCTTTCCCACTGTGTCTTTCTCTGTCTCCTACTTGGACACAGCTCTTAGTACTTCCTGCCACCATGCCTTTGCTCCACCATCATAGACTCTAATCCTGTGAAATTAAACACTTTCTTCTATAATTTGTCTTGGTCATGGCGTCTTATCACAGGAATAGAAAAGTAACTGAGGTAGTTCCCATCTCTGACACAGTAGCTCACAACTGTGGGAACTTCTGTTTCAGGGGATCCAGTGTCTTCTGGTTTGCATGAACACTGTCCCATGAATCAGAATGGAAAATCAAACTTAAAAAATGAAATAGGGTGGGAGAGGTGGCCCAACAGTTAAGAGCACTTGTTTTTTTGTTTTTTTTTTAGTTTTTCAAGACAGGGTTTCTCTGTGTAGCCTTGGCTGTCCTGAAACTCACTCTGTAGACTAGGCTGGCCTTGAACTCAGAAATCTGCCTACCTCTGCTTCCCAAGTGCTAGGATTAAAGGCGTGCGCCACCACTGTCTGGCAAGAGCACTTACTCTTTCACAAGACCTAGGTTCAGTTCCCTGCACTCATAAGGTTGCTTAGACATTTATAACTCCAGTTCCAGGAGATCTAATGCCATCTGCTGGCGTTTTCGGGCATTGCACACATGTAACCTCCAAGGAAATGAGGCACATAGACATACATTCAGACAAAGCACTCATACACATAAAACAAATAAATCTAAAAAGAAATAAAATATTTACTTCTTCAAATCTTTTACTAGAATCTAAAAAGAAATAAAATAAGAATTTAAGATAGGATTATCATATGACCCAGAAGCTTCACTTCTGGGAATATATGCAGAAGATATTTTAAGAGCTATTTGGACACCTGCATTCCCCGCAGAAATGTTAATAGTCTAGTTGTAGGAACTGGCCTGTAGTCAGTACTTGGGAGGCTGAGGCGGGAAAGTCACTAGCTTGAGGCTAACCTGGGCTATATAGCAAGATCCTATTTCAAGATGCCAAAATTACAAAAAACGATAAAATGAAAATACAAATAAATAAAATTTAGAGTCTGAAGAGATAACCTAGTCAGTAAAGTGCTTGCCAGGTAGCCCTGAGGACCCAGATTTGATTCCAGCACCCACATAAAAAGCAAGGTGTGGCATGAAGTACCAGCCCTCGGGGTTGGGGGATAAACGGGTGCTTACTGTCCAGCTAGGTAACCAGCCAACCCCTAGTCTTAATAAGAGACTCTGTCCCTAAAATAGAGTGATTGACTTCAGACTGCCGTGCATACCTGTGCACACACATGAACATACAAGTCCATACAAGACCCAAAACCTTTTAAAACTTAAGAAGAAGAAAATTTGAAGAACCAGGTATGACAGAAACCTTTAATGCCAGCACTTAGGAGGCAGAGTTAGGCATAGTTCTGTGAATTCCAGGCCAGCAGGGCTACAGAGCAAGACCTTACCTCAACAAAGCAAAACAAAATGTTTTAAGGGGCTAAACATACAGGCCAGTGGTTGAATGCTTGCCTGATATACAAGAGATTCTAGCTTTGAATGCCCAGCACTCGAAACAAAGAGATTAAAAAGGTAAAATCTAGGGACCTAGAGAGATGTATGTCTCAGCGGTTAAGAGCACTGACTGCTTGCTCTTCCAGAGGTCCTGAGTTCAGTTCCCAGAAACCACATGGTGGCTCACAAATATCTGTAACGGGACCTGATGCCCTCTTCTGATGTGCATAAACACTGCTATGGTGTACTCATATAAATGGAACAAAAAGATTTTTTTAAAGGTAAAAATCTATATTTTACCTTGTATTTTTTCAATCTCAAATTGTTAGTGGCCAAAAAAGTGGGACATGGACCTCAGATTGAAACCCCCTGGGCACCAGGCTGTCACAGTGTAATGCTGGAGCTGGGAGTAGAAGGAGGCACAGAATGGGAGAGAGCCAGAGTAAGATCGAGGACACAGTCATTTTGGTCCTTGGCAGCCTGGACATGTCAGAGAGAGACAGAGACAAGTTCAACTCTTTCTGCCCCCAAGTCTCCCAGTTCTGCCAAGGGTCTGTGTGGCGTACTCCCTCCCAGCCCAGCCCAGACCAGACCAGCATTGACCTTGATGGTTCTCAGCTCCCATGGACCACCGGAGCTTGTGCTCTGGTTACATCTCAGGCTGTGGATTCCAGGAGCTCCAGTCCAAAGTGGGGTCTAAGAATAAAGCATGGGCGGGGCAGTGGTGGGGCACGCCTTTAATCCCAGCATTTGGGAGGCAGAGGCAGGCGGATTTCTGAGTTCGAGGCCAGCCTGGTCTACAGATTGAGTTCCAGGACAGCCAGAGCTATCCAGAAAAACCCTGTCTCGGAAAGCAAAACAAAACAAAACAAAAACAAACAAACAAAAAAGAATAGAGCATGGAATCCCGAGCTGGGTAGACAGGACTGAAAATGAAGGGGCTTTGGTCCTTGGCCACTCTGGACCCTGGTCAGCAAACTTCTGCTGTCATCTGCCACAGGCTAAAGGAGCACTGAGTGTGCTCTGGGACCATGCAAGTCAGCTGGCGCTGGGAGAAAGGTCAAGCCCAGGAGAACAGTGGCAGCTGTTTGTCCCAGTTTGTCGGAAAGGAACCCAGTTCAGACATTGCTGCTCCCCAAGGCTGAGTGTTGACTGCCTGGTCCCCTTGGTGGAACTACTGGGAAGTGGTGAAATCTAGAGACAAGGGAGCCTGCTGAACCTACCAGTGAGTAGAGGATGGCATGTCAAGATGGCTTTAGAAAAGATCTCTCTAGCCATCCTCTTCAAGACTCTGAACCTATAGACAGCTCTCTAAGATCAGGATCAGAATTGACCAAGACCATATTTGGCCTTGGCCACACTAGCAAGAAAGGGATCCTGATACAGGCCCATGCCTGGAGACAGACACCTCTGACACTCACCTTTAGCTCACAGACTCTCTGATATGACAGATGGACACACCCACCTTAATATGGCAGAGACCTCTCCCACATACTCCTCCCACTCTCCCCACCTGAGGACTTCCAGGATAGCTTTTCTTTTTTTCTTTTTTCTTTTTCTTGGTTTTTTTTTTTTTTTTTTTTTTTTTTTTTTTTGAGACAAGGTTTCTCTGTGTAGCCTTGGCTGTCCTGGAACTCACTCTGTAGACCAGGCTGGCCTCGAACTCAGAAATCCCCCTGCCTCTGCCTCCCAAGTGCTGGGACCACGATAGCTTCTCAACTTCCACTTTCCTCCTTACATCCTCTCGCAACCAGACTCTCTCTTAAGAAGTCTCTGAACATTTAATCTGGCCCTGGCACTGGCTTCCAGAGGGACCCAGACTAACATAGTAAGCTGTCTTTTCCCGTTTTCTATTGCTTAGGACACAACAAGTAAGGCGTGGTGGCTATGTCACATGCATGTCGTCAGTAGGTGGCAGAGAGGAGAGGCTATGTCTATGCCCAGTGTTCTGACCTATGAATATCTGAATGTCTGAAAAAATTGAGCCTGAGACAACCACCAGTCTGGTGCCAGGCAGGCCCAGATGGGCTCCCATGACAGGGAGCAAGCCAGAGACAAGAACAACTCTGCCTGCAACTGTAGGCCCCTTGTGGGAATGGGCCCTAGACAGACAATTTTCAAAAGGGGCCACTTAGGCAAGTGGGTCAAGGAGTGAGCTTGAAGTGACTACCAGACTAGTGCCAGGGGGTCCAGTCAGGGAGCTAGCCTGAGGTAACCATCAGTCCAGAACCATACCAGCTGGAGTTTGGGCAGACCATGTCCGAGGGGACCCCTGCCCAGCACCATAATGCACATCGCACTCCTGAGATGACCCTGGACACCCAGGGACACTGGGCACCACTAAGAGGAGCAAATAAGTGTGGAGAAATGGAGGAGAAAGAGAAATGGAAGGATATGGAGACACTGAAGTGAAGCAGAACTGGAGACTTGAAGATGCTGAAGAAAAGTCTGTGGGTAGCTGGTGATGCCACGTGGGACCATGGCAGGGTCCTGGCCTGAGCAGCCACCAGGGTCTGGGTCCACTGACCAGCAGCAGCGGGGATCTGTAATCACCAAAGGTCAAGAGGCTGTCCTTGGTCTAGGCTGCCACTAGGGACATGTTGATGTCTGAGAGCTGTGCAGAACTGGACGTACCCCTCTCTGGGGCATTGTGGGAGAGCTGGCCCTGGGGATATGACATTAGGACAGCTGACCTTACCCCAACCCAGCTGCAGTAATGGGGAGAGTGGGCTCCACACATTGTAGGAGTTTCAGGTAAGCCAGCCCAATGTAAGTGTGGAAGAGCTGGCCCTACCACTCACCTCCCATGTGATGGCATGGATGCAGGAGAGATACCATCCCCCAACCCCCGCCAGCCTTGTCCTTGGCCACCTTTGGCAGGCAGGAGGAGACCTAGTTCTGGGGTCTTGAGAGCTGGAAAGCAGTCCTTGGCCCTCACCAGTTGCAGCACTCAAGAGAGTGGGCCCTGCAGCTCCTCTGGGCAGCCAGGTGACCCTGGTGGCAGGGGCAGGGAGGAGGCAGCCCTGAGGGTGTGAGAGCAGGAGAGCCAGCAGGTTGCTCAGATAGCACCCTGGCCCAGATCCAGGGTTCTGAATTGGTCTACCCCAACATCTACCCCATTGATGAACTGTTGGGGTGCATGAAGGAGCTGATGCTACAGATCCAAAACTGCAGGATCTCCATGACACAGGGCAACAACAGGATATTCAAAAGGAGTCCCAGTGAGGATCCAGTGTGGCTGGAGTAGCAGAAGCCAGAGGCCTCATACCAGACCAATGAATCATTGCAATGAACACTTGCTATCAGTGTGGGGAGAAGGGTTTACTGTGGGACATATTGTGACACACTTCAACTTCCACAACGAGGGGACTTTTCTTTTTCTCTGTTGGTGAGGAAGTTACAAGAGTGGAAAGCAGGAGATGAGTGAGATTGGGGTGCATAATGTGAAATCACAATGAACTAATAAAAAGTTAAAGGCAGAAAAAAAAGGAAGAGAAAGAGAGAGAAAAAGAGGATTTTTTTTTTTTAAAAGACACAGTCTCTCTGATATGTAGCTTGGCTGTTCTGGAACTCAATATAGACCACACTGCTCTTGAACTCAAGAGATCCACTTGCCTCTGCCTCCTGAGTGCTCCAATTAAAGATGTGCACCACAGCCACACCCAGTGTGCTAGATGGTTTCATGTCTTGTTTGGTTCAAGACAGGGTATCTCTGTGTAGTCCTTACATCCTGAAACTCTTTCTGTAGACCATGCTGGCCTTGAACTCAGAGATTAGCTTGCCTATCTCTTGAGTGCTGAGATTAAAGGTGTACATCACCACCACCTGGCTAGTACCTAGTCAACTTAACACAGGCTAGAGTTATCTGAAAGGAGGGAAACTTAGTTGAGAAAATGCATCCATAATGTACAGCTGGAGGACATTTTCTTTCTTTCTCTCTCTCTCTCTCTCTCTCTTTCTTTCTTTCTTTCTTTCTTTCTTTCTTTCTTCCTCGAGACAGGGTTTCTCTGTGTAGCCCTGGCTGTCCTGGAACTCACTCTGTAGACCAGGCTGACCTCGAACTCAGAAATCCTCCTGCCTCTGCCTCCCAAGTGCAGGGATTAAAGGCGTGCACCACCACTGGTGTGTTCCCGCCTTGCTTTTTGGTCATGGTTGTTCTGTCATGGGATTAGAAACCCTAAAACACCCAGCAAATAAAAAATTTAAAACTAAATAAAGCTGGCATGGCAGTGTGGGCCTGGGATTTCTGGGAAGGGAGGGGCGGGCAGATCTCTGAGTTCAAGGGCTATATAGAGAGACCCTATATTCAGAAACAAACTGAAAAGGTAGAAAGCAAGAAAGGAGGACGCCACGCCTCATACAGCACACACAGGCACCACCACGCAAACACAGATGTGTAAACCAAACGTCAAGCAAACAAAACCCCACCAAGAAGAACCATGGGAATGAATAAGCACCGTTTCTGAGACTAGGTCTCACTACGTAGACCAGGCTGGCCTGGATGGAACTCACAGAGCTCCGCCTCACGCTGCCTCCCGAGTGTGGGATTACCACACTTGGCAAATTAATTTTTATGCACTTAAACAATGTTCCTTGATTCATTTTTTGTTGTTTTTGCTTGTTCGTTTGTTTCTGGTTTCGTGTGCAATTCTGCCTTTTCCTTTCAGAGCTGGTGACCGAATCCAGGTCCTTGTACTTGCTAGGCAATTGCCCTGTCACTGAGCTAAACTTCCAATTCTTGATAGACATTTCAGTTCAGATGAAAGTCGTGCAACTGATAAACGCATGAAGGCATACTCTGGTGTTTTGAATAGGTTTGAATAGACTCATGTATTTGAATGCTTGGTCATAGTGAGTGGCACTATCAGGAGGTGTGGCCTTGTTGGAGGAAGTATGTCACTGTGGGGGCGGAAGTTTTGATATATATGTGTGTGTGTGTGTGTGTGTGTGTGTGTGTGTGTGTGTGTGCTCAAGATTGGCCCAGTGTGGGAGACAGTCTTTTTGCTGCCTTCAGGTCAAGATGTAGAACTCTCGGCTCCTTCAGCACGTCTGCCTGCACACTGCCATGCTTCCCATGATGATGATAATAGACTAAACCTTGAAACTGCAAGCTGGCCCTGATTGCTTTGGTTATAGTGTCTCTTTACAACAATAAAACTCTAAGACACTTAATAAACCGTATTATAAAGAATCACTAAAATGACCATGGGCTACACACCCATGACAGATGACAATTACTATCTGGTGATACAAAATGTTGCTGAATGGAGCAGTGGGAATGAGCAGTCGGCTGGGCAGGAACATCCAGGCATTTGTTCAGCCACTCTGGAAAACTCTCTGGCATTGTCTAGTACAGCCAGAGATACACTGTCATGTCGGTAACTGAGAGAAAGACACAGCTTCATGCAGCAGAGCATAAGGACAGTTAGACGGTTCAAAGCAGTGCTGTGCAAGACAGCCCTAATCTGAAAGTAGTCCAAATGTCCATGAGCAGAATGAAGGAGAAATTATTGTATAGTCATATACTGAAATAGTACACAGCAATGCAAATAAATTATCAGGGCCAGTGAGATGACTTAGCAGGTACAAGAGTTTAGCATCCAGGCCTAGCAAACGGAATCCCATCCCCAGGAACCACGTGGTGGAAGGAGAGAACCAACTCCATAGCATAGTCCTCTGACCTCCTTGTCTATGCTGTGGCATATCTAGCTGAACCCCTACATCATACATTTACCCATTAATAATGTTAAAAGAAAATGAGAATTTTTTTTTTTTAAATTATGTGTATGTGTCTGCATGTGAGTATGTGCACATGACGGCCTGGTACCTTCAGAAGGCAGAAGAGGATGTCAGATCTCCTGGGACTGGAGTTACTGGCAGTAGTGAGCCCGCCACCTAGTGGGTGCTGGGGATTGAACTCTGGGCCTCTGCAAGATCAGTAATCACTGTCAATGGCTGAGCCTTCTCTCCAGTACCCAGAAACATAATATGAGTGAAAATGTGACTTTATTTATACAAACTTCCCATTTTGTTTAAAAATACATATTCTGAGCTGGGTGGTGGTGGCGGCGGCGGCGCACGCCTTTAATGCCAGCACTTAGCAGGCAAATTTCTGAGTTCGAGGCCAGCCTGGTCTACAAAGTGAGTGCCAGGACAGCCAGGACTATACAGAGAAACCCTGTCTTGAAAAAGACAAAAACAAAAATAAAAATACGCATTCTGACAGTTAAACACAAAGCAAAAAGACGCAGGCACACCCCTGCAGTTACTGGAGATGTAAGATTGCCTGAGCAGTCAATGTCTGAATAAGGTAATGGCAAAGACCTCTTTCTTTGTTTCCTGTTTGTTTGTTTAAGTTTTTTGAGACAGGGTTTCTCTATGTAACAAAGCCCTGGCTGTCTTGGACTGGATTTATAGACTAGGCTGCCCTTGAACTCACAGAGACCCACCTGCATCTGCCTCCCAAGGGCCACCACGCTCGGTTTATTTCTTTGGTTTTTAAAACACAATATTTACAGGTAGCACAGACTGTCCTCAGATTCAAACCCTCTTGTCTCTGAAACCCGAGTGCTGGGATTAAAGGTACGCGCCATGCCAGACTTCTTGGTACTTTCCTATGTATTCCATGATAAAAATTAAGGGCTAGAAGTAGAGAGATTGGCTAGTGATTAAATGTGCATATTGCTCTTCCAGGGAACCCAGGTTCTGTTCCCCACACTTATGTTGGTTAGCTCACAGTGACCTGGAACTCCAGCTCCAGGGTGATCCAACGTGTCTGGTCTCTGAGGCCACCTGCATCCACATTCACACATAACAGCACAAAGATACACGCATACACATAGTGAAAAATAGGACCTTTAAAAAAATTATGGGCTGGGGATGTTGTCCAGCATACATAGATTCCTGGGTAGGATGCCCAGCACCAAACAAAATATTTAAACCGTACATTAAAATTTTGAAGTTTAAATCTCTCTCTCTCTCTCTCTCTCTCTCTCTCTCTCTCTCTGTGTGTGTGTGTGTGTGTGTGTGTGTGTGTGTGTGTGTGTGTGTGTGTGTGTGTGTGTGTGTGTGTGTGTTTATATGAGAGATGGAGATGAGAGAGAAGGGGCAAGGAGAGAGAGAGGAAGGCAGGAGGGAAGTGGTGGGGAGGAAGTTTGAAACCATGAACTTTGCTCTTCTGGACACGAGGGGGTGCTAACCAGTGACCAGCTAAGGAAACCAGGTTTCCTAGCAACAGAGAAAAACATTGAGCAGGAAGTTTCTAAGACTCAGTTGATGGGTTTCAGCTCTGCACCTGCTTGGGGCAGGGCTGCTCCTGGCACCTGGAGCCTTCTACGGAGTCTTGAGCGTCCTTGACCTTTTGTGGGAAAGTGGAGTTCTCCTGAACAGGAAGTCAGATCGGCAGGGGTGGCGTTCTGAGCCCTGGATCTCCTTTCTTCCCTGGTCTTTTCTGTAGGACTCCAACCTCCCTGGTGTTTCCCTCAAATGCAGAGGCAGTTAAGGCGTGGGAAGGAGGGAGTTTGCCTGGAGTATGATGAGACTCCGGGATGTAAAAACAGAAAGATTTGGGTTGCGATGATCATTCTCAGGTTTGCTATTTTAACAGCTAAGTATTGGGTAAATAAGTATTAGGTAAATCCTGTGGAATAGTAATAACAGAGGAAGAATCCACTGTAAATGGGCTGGGCTGGGGCTCCGAGGTTGAATGTGCTGGCGTTGCTGCCCGGATCTTGGCTGGACCTGTGGCACTAGCAGGAGGTGCTGGGACCTTTAAGAGGCGGGGCTTACCTGGATAGATGTTAGTCCATTGGGTGCACGTCCTTAAAGGGACTAGTTGGACCAGTCCTTGTGTGTGGCAGACTTTTTCTGGGGAGACACAACACACTCACACACACAGACAGACACACACAGACACACAAACACATCTATTCTCTCAAAAAGGGAACCCCTGAACCCCATGACAGAACCAAGAAACATCCACACCAAGGTCCAACTTGGTTAGACTAGTGAGGTTTTATTGGTTTGCTTACAGGAGTGTGGGGGAGGGGTTACTTATAGTACCAGGTGTGGCTTAAAAACAGCTGCATCACTAAAAAGACCCAACAGGATGACGATTCACAAAAGCTGCAACCCTGGAGCTCTCTGTACAACATGCAGGCAGCTGACAGATCCAAGATATCTCCTCTCTGCAGCTGGGCTGCTCAGAGTCTCCTCCGACAGCTGTTTATTCCTTCTGGAAAGCTGGAGAAGGGCTAACAGATTCTTGCAAGTTTCCACTTTCCCAGAATGCGACCTCTTGTTTACCTCCGTGATCTCCCATGGGCCCCCGACCCTGGAAGTTTGGATTCTGAGGACTCTGCTGCCCAGCACCAGCCCTTCCCTGCCTCTCTTGCACCCACACCGCAACCGGCCTCCTTTGGCTCCAGCTTCAGTGTTTGTCCTCACCACAAACCCAAAGGTCTGAAACCATGAGCAGAATGAAGCTTTCCTCTTTTTAATTTGGTTCTTTACAGAACTGTCAAAGTAGCAGAAATCTGGTTAACAAGTGGAGAAAGAAATTGAGACTCTGGGCTGGAGAGTGGCTCACAGTTAAACTCCTGCACAGGATTCCCAGCGCACACACACCATACATTTCACAGCGGCTTGTAACACCAGCTCCAGAGATCCAATGCCCTTTTCCGGCTTCTGAGGGGACCACGTGGGTGCCCACTGTCAGCATTCTGTCTAAGCTCCGCCCCACAGTTACCTGGCAACAGCCAGGTTTGCCTGACTCACTGTAAAGACTCACTATAAAGTGGGCTGCTTGCCGGCTCCGAGCTCTCTTGCTCTCACTCGCTCTTGCACCTTCCTGCTCCTGCTCTGTCCTCTGGTCCCTTCTCCCCTCCACATGCTCATGGCCGGCCTCTACTCTACATCTCTTCTCTTCCCCCCCTCCTCCTCCCCCTCCCCCTCCCCTTCTTCCTCCTCCTCCTCCTCCTCCTTCTCTTCTTCTTCCCCCCTTCCTTCCCCTCCCACCGTCTCTACTACCCTCTTAACTCCCATTCCCATTCCCTGAATAAACTCTATTCTATACTATAGTACTAGAGCTGGTCCCTCAGGGGGAAGGGATGCCTCAGCATGGGCCCACCATCTCCTTCCCCCATACCTCACCACACATCCATAAAACATACCCCCCTCTTTATCTTCTTATAAACACATCACCCACCACATGCATGTCTCCACTCCCCTACATGTTGGTCTACAAGTAATTAAAATCAAAATAAGTGTAGAAGAGAGAGGGGGGAAAAAAACACCGAGACTCACAGAGTCTAAACAGGATGACATGCAAATTTCTTTCTCAATCCAATTTATAAAAGAAATATTTAGGGGCTGGAGAGATAGCTCAGTAGGTAAGAGCACCAACTGCTCTTCGGAAGGTCCTGAGTTCAAATCCCAGCAACCATATGGTGGCTCACAACCACCCGTAGTGAGATCTGACGCCTTCTTCTGATGCGTCTGAAGACAGCTACAGTGTACTTACATATAATAATAAATACATCTTGTGGGGCAGTGGTGGCATATGCCTTTAATCCCAGCACTTGGGAGGTAGAGGCAGGTGGATTTCTGAGTTTGAGGCCAGCCTGGTCTACAGAGTGAGTTCCAGGACAGCCGGGGATACACAGAGAAACCCTGTCTCAAAAAATAAAGTAAATTAAAATATGTTTTAAATATTTCTTTCTTTCTTTCTTTCTTTTTTTGGTTTCTCCAGACAGGGTTTCTCTGTGTAGTCCCAGCTGTCTTACCTTGTACTCCTTAACTGGTGTAGAACACACTGTGTAGACCAGGCTGGCCTTGAATTCACAGAGACCTGCCTGCTTCTGTCTCCTGAGTGCTGGGATTAAAGGTGTGCCCAACCTATCATCATTTTTATTCTTATTTAAACTTATTTTTAAAGGTATGAAGCTGTTTATTGACTCTAATAGCCAGAAATATCAGTGTTAAAACACTGGGGAGGTAGTATTTTCTTTCGCGAGTGAAGAAAACCACTTGAAGTAAGAGCTTGTTGCTAGGGAGGAACTTGTGTTGGGGCCTCACTTCAAGAAAGCAGTCTGGCTACTACTGGCAGGAGCCATAAAATGCAATGCCCCTCCTAGACAGCGTGGGGATGTGTGCCTGTAATCCCAGCGCTTGGGAGGTGAAGACGAGAGGCAGAAGGTCAGGGCTATCCCCAGTGTCAAATCAAACTTGAAGTCTGCTGGACTTCCAGGAGACCCTATCTCCAAGACATAGTTTGAAATTTGGCCAAAGGTACACATGGCAATATTGGTGCCAGTTTTATTTATGATGTCCCCTAACCTGAAGCAGAGAGAGAGAGAAAGAGAGAGAGAGAGAGAGAGAGAGAGAGAGAGAGAGAGAGAGAGAGAGAGAGAGAGAGAGAGAGAGAGAGAAACAGCAGTTCTTGGGTAACATTAATGTCTCCAGTAGGGAATGACCTTCGAGAGGAGCCCATCTCAGGGGTCAAGAGTCCATACTGATGTTTGGCTGTGGGTCTCCAGAATCAACTAACCTGGGCCCATGGGGGCTCACAAAGACTGGACTACCAAGCAAACAGCATGCAGGTGCTGATCCAGGACCCCGGCACATCTGTAGCAGATGTGTACCTAGGTCCTCATGTGGGTCTCCTAACAATTAGAGAAGAGGCTGTCTCTGACTGTTGCCTGCCACTGGATCCCCTTCCTGTAACTGGACTGCCTAGTTGGGGAAAGATATGCTTAGGCCTACTGGGACTGGATATCCCAGGGTGGGGTGGTACCCAATGGGGGCTTCCCCTTTTCTGAGAAGGAAAAGGAGTAGTGGGGGGAGGGATTTGGAAGGGTAGGAATGGGAGGAGATCAGTATGGGCTCCAGATAAGTATGTAAAGTGAATAAATAAATAAATAAATAAATAAATAAATAAATAAATAAAAAGAGTCTATACTGCTCTTGTAGAACCAGAGTCTGGTTCCCAGAAGCCACATTGGGCAGGCTCATCAGTTCCTTTAACTCCAGCTCCGAGAGGTCCAACAGGGCCTCTGTGGATGCCTGTGTACACATGGCACACACAGAGACACGTAAATAAAGATCCATTTTTACAAATCAAATCTATCTTTTAAGTTATCCTGGGGCCTGGGGATGTAGTTTGTAGGCAAAGGGCTTGCCTAGCGCTGGGTTTAATTCTGAGCACCACGTGGCAGCTCATAACCATCCCTAACTCTCCAGTTCCAGGGGATCTGACATTTTCTTCTGACTTCTATGGACACCAAGAATTTACGTGGCACAGGTAAAAATGTTCATACACATAAAAAATTTAAAAATCTTTTTAAAAATCAGCTTCTAGCCAGTTGTGATGGGACAAGCTGGTGCAATGTACTGAAGGGGTGGAGTCAGGAGAACGGGTTGCACCTTTTTAGGCCTGGCAAAGGGGCTTTTTACATGTATTTTTTATTGGGGTCCATATGTGGAGGTTGAAGGGCAGCTTGAAAGAGTCAGTTTTCTTCTACTGTGAGGGCCCCAGGGATCTCACTCAGGTCTTCAGCAGTAAACATCTTTTTACCTGTCACCCTCACCCGTCAGTTTAATTTCCAGACAATCTTGCTGTATCGCCTAGACCCCCTCATCTAGGCATCTAGATGGCCTAGAACTGCTTCCTTTACTGCCCATTTCTCCCCCCACCCCTCTCTGCTTCAGGTCAGGGGACATCATAAATAAAACTGGCCCTAGTATCATCATGTGTACCTTCTGACAGCCTTTCTGGCTCAACCACTGAGTGCTGGGCTTATAGGCACAAAAACAAAACACAAACACAAACAGAACCAAGCAAAAAAGCAGTTAAAAATATCCATATTTTCTCTGATAAGGAAACACTCTAGAAACTCCTTAGGGCTTGTGGTCTTTGAACTTGGATCCAATCACAATGACCTTATTAAAAGAAAGCATATAGCCGGGCAGTGGTGGAGCATGCCTTTAATTCCAGCACTTGGGAGGCAGGGATAGGCAGATTTCTGAGTTCAAGGCCAGTCTGGTTTACAGAGTGACTTCCAGGACAGCCAGGGCTACACAGAGAAACCCTCTCTCAAAAAAACAAAAATAAAAAAATAAAAAAGAAAGAAAGAAAGAGCGTATAA
>NW_022196903.1:108931605-108937442 GCF_008632895.1 Mastomys coucha | reverse complement strand
CTGTCCTGGAACTCACTCTGTAGACCCAGGTTGGCCTCGAACTCAGAAATCCGCCTGCCTCTGCCTCCCAAGTTCTGGGATCAAAGGCGTGTACCACCACTGCCTGGCTATGTGTGTATTTCTAATTTGTGTTTGTGTGTGTGTGTGTGTGTGTGTGTGTGTGTGTACACGTGTGCGACACATGGCTCAATGGTCAAAGGACAACTTCTCTGCCCTAAAAACAAGTCTTAAACTGGGAGTAGTGGCTATGTCTAGTGTCCAACAACATTAGAGGGCTGAGATAGCCTGAGCTACACTGTGCATGCCATCCCAGTCTGGGCTAAATAGTGAGGCCTTCTCTCAAAAGAAACAAAGACAAATTAGGGGCGGTAAGGAGATGGCCCAGTTAGTAATGTGCTTGCTAGGCAATCGCCAAGGCCTGCCTCACCACCTCACCATTGCCAGCTCAGTCAGAGACCTCCATCAAGACTGAAGTCCAAGGAGAAAACTTGATACTAGTTTCTGGTCTCCACACAAAGCAGTGCATCCATGAGAATGTTCATGCACACATACTAAACACAAAAAACATGTAAAGAAATTCAAAAAATTTACATTTTTAACACATTCCCAAGTAGCATCGATCCTGCTATTCCCAGACCCACTTTGGGGGTCCACGCCTTAGTGCATCATCTACAGAGTCTCTCTGTGGACTGAGGCTGTCACCCTGTTTGTAGCTTGGGTTGGGGAAGCTTTGAAATAAGCTGTGGTGATGGTGATATCCAGGAGATGGACGTCAGAGGATCAGGAGTTTAGGGTCACCCTCAGCCACATATGATTGGAGGCCAGCCTGGGCTACATAGGGCATCTTTATCAGCACCCCCAACATGTGTGACTTTCTGTGTACTACATGCATAGACTCATCGCCCTCAAAAGATAGGCACTTGTCTTTCCAGTGGCACCCTTACTTCTAAATTGTTGGCGTGTCCTTAATTACCAATCACCTGAATAAGATTATCATAATTGTTCATTTATTCCCTTAATTACCTAAATGATTCCTATTGTTTTCAATTCTCCAAGTAGAGCTGTTGAGTCAGGAGACAGACATGAGCTGGGTGTGGTGACACATGTTGTGAGCCCAGCACTAGGGAGGCTGGGGTAGGAGGATTACTGCCAATTTGAGGCCAGCCTGGGCTACACAGTGAGTTCCAAAGCCAGCCTGGGTTTATAAATGAGACCTTGTTGGGATGGGAGAGATAGGAATGTTTTTCAGGTCCAAGAATATGATTGCCATGTTCTGTGGGCTGAATGTATCACTTATTAATACTCAAAAGCCACTAATTAATCCAGTCTGTACTTATCAAATGATACATTGTATCAAGTACTTTGGAGTTTCAGGGTTGAGCAAGACATAGGGGTTAGGTACTATTATTATGCCCATTGTATAGATGAGGAAACTGAGACCTGGGAGGTGACTTGCCTGAGAATTGTGAGTGACTGCTCCCTCACTGGTACATCTGAACTGAAGGTGGTGATGCTGGCATATAATACTAGCAGAGGATTATAGCCAGGAGAAGCTAAGTCAGGAGGATTTGGAGTTCAAGTCTAGCCTGGACTACATAGTGAGTTCTAGGTTTTGCTGGACTATGTACACACAGGGAGAACCTGTCTGTGTGAAGGAAAATGTTATTTTTATAAGCCTTCAGATGCCTCAGGATGTTCTGGTTTGGGGGAAAGTAGGTGTTTTCATTTTGGGTACAACTTATTTTCTGCCTCTTTGATGACCTCCTCTTCCTCCTTTCCAGTAGTCAAATGAAATAATGAAATGTACTGCCATATAGCTTGGGGGAGAGAGCCTGTCTGAATACTGCCAGGAGTATAAACTAACACTTTATACATTGACTTTGATTTCACACTTTTTAAAAAGAGATTTATTTATTTTATTTTATGTAAAATAAATAGATACACTGTAGCTATATAGATGGTTATGAGCCTTCATGTGGTTGTTGAGAATTGAGTTTTAGGACCTCTGCTAGCTCTGGTCAACGCTCAGTCTCTGCTCACTCCTGCCCAAAGATTTATTTATTATTATATGTAAGTACACTGTAGCTGTCTTCAGACATACCAGAAGAGGGCATCAGATCTCATTACAGATGGTTGTGAGCTACCATGTGGTTGCTGGGATTTGAACTCAGGACCTCTGGAAGAGTGGTCAGTGCTCTTACCCGCTAAGCCATCTTGCCAGCCCCCTGATTTCCCACTTTTAAGGAATATTTATTAATTTGTATTTATGTGTATTTGTCTGTGCAGTAGGTGTCCATGGAGGCCAGAAGAGGGCGCCAGACCCCCGAAGACAGACTATAGGGGTTGAAAGTTGCCACACGAGGTGAGTGCTGGGAACTAACCCTGGGTCTTCTGGAAGAGTTATGTGTGCTCTTAACTGCTGAGCCAGATCTCTACTCCTGAGTTACTGCGTTTGAGAATTAGGCAGATGGTGCTGGATAGATATTTTAGCAGTTCCTGGGTGCTCTTCTAGGGAACCCAGGTTCAAGTCTCAGCACCCACGGGGTGGCTCACAACCGCCTGCAACCCCAGTTCCAGGGAGATCGGATGCGCCCCTCTGGCCTCTACAGGCACTGCACACATGTAGGCATATAAAATAAAAATAGTTTTGTTTGCTTTTTTAAAAAACTACAAGCCAGGTATAGTGGCTCACATCTTTAGTCCCAGAACTCAGAAGGCAGAGGCAGTGAACCTGAACTCTGAGTTCAAGGGCAGCCTGGCCTATACAGAGAGTTCCAAGACAGCTAGAGCTACACAGAGAGATCCTGTCTCAAAATATATGAGTAAATAATTAAATTAAATTAAATTAAATTAAATTAAATTAAAAAGCACAACAGATGTGTATGGACGTGAGCAGACGGGGTGTTCTCTCTGAAGGATTAGATCAGTGACCATTCCCATGCCCCCCTTGGAAGAAATCACAGCGCCCATGGACATCAACAGGGTCCTGAGTCAGCACACTTTGTTCTCAGGAATACAGCCAACCTTTTATGTCTATGAGTTCCACATTCCTGAATTCAGTGAACCACAGAATGAAAGGCAATGTTCGCATCTGATCAGGTAGCTCATACCTATAACTCCAGCAGTCAGGAATCTGAAGCAGGACCGTTGTGAGTTCAAGGCTAACCTAGGTATGGTAGAACCTGTACACATTTTTCTCTATTCCAATCCCCAAACAACCCAATATAATAACTATTTATGTGCCATTGATATTGGATGCATTATAGAACCTTCTAAAGCAGTAGGTCGGTACCCCTTTGAGGAGTCGAACAACCCTTTCACAGGGTCTCCAAAGATCACCCAAAACCACGTATACTTATATTATGATTCATAACAATAGAAAAGTTACAGTTATAAAGTAGAAATGAAAAATAATAATTTCATGGTTGGGCATCACTACAACATGAGGAACTGTATTAAAGGGTCACAGCACAGGGAAAGCTGAGACCCACTGCTCTAAAGGTTTAGAGCATAGGAGAATCTATGCCCAGGTGACATGCAAGCACTGCTCTGTTCTATGTGATGAACTTGACTGAGTGAGGCTTTGGACCTCCCTGGCAATCCTGGAAGCAGTCTATACCTACCGAGGGGTAATCTAGTCCTGTAATTAATTTTCTGAGCAATAAGGGTCTTGAGCAGATCCCAGAGCAAACACGAGCTCTGCAGTCACCCCAGGCTTTGGTAGAAGCAGCTCTCCGTGTCATTCGGAAGACCGGGTGCTATCGGGGTGTTGCAGTGAACCTGAAACGCCTCTCTACCCACAGCTCCCATTTGTTTCTGAGGTTCTACTTTGGGAGGTTGTGGGAGCAACAGGGCATGAGGCCTCACTGATGGGAGAAGATCCGTATGGGTGGGTCTTGCCTCTGAAGAGTATATAGCCCAGCCTTTGGCTCTGGCTTGGCCTTTTCTTTCCTGGTCCACTGTGATGTGAGCCGCCTTAGACACACATACCCCCAGCCACCACTGTTGAGCTATTCCTAATTCCCTTCCCAGCTGTGATGGACTGAACCCGCCTAACACAAGATAAATCTTTCTTCCCTTACATTGTTTTGTCACGGTGGGATCTGTGGTGTGATAGACACTGTCCACATCTCTAGAGTTCTGAGCAAGGCCATTCAGTCTGTGGCACGCATTATTGCCACAGTTGAGAAGCTTCTCAATGCTGGGAAGATGGCTCAGCAGTCAAGAGGGCTTGCTGCTCTTCCAGAGGATCCAGGTTCAGTTGCCAGCACTCATGTGGCAGTTCACAACTGAATATAACTCCAGTTCTAGGGGAGCTGGTGCCTTCTCTTCTAGCCTCCAAGGGCTTCTGCCCATATGCGATGCACATAAACTCACATGGGCCCCAACACATAAAAATAACAAGTAAATAGGACTTCAAGAAAGAGAGACAGAGAAACTTCTCCTAGTGTTGGGCCCTCAGAGACACGGATATGTGACCATAGGTTTTAACTGTCCCTGCAGCTTGTCACAGGCTTACAGTACTCCATAGTAAGACAGTACAGGTTGAGATCAGGCTTGAGCAGGGTCTCAGGGCACAAGAAGGCTTCCCCTTCCCAAGACCCTCCAAGTAGCCTCATCTCCCAGAATCAACATCATGCCAATATGTCTCCTCCAGCTATCCTGGCTATAGTCGGGCCTCCTCACCCTGGCAGCCATCGAGGACCGCGTTTGACTCACAGACAAGTGTGTGTGGTATGGATGTGCAAACTGAGACCAGACAAGGTGCTGAAGTAACCAATCAAGACAAAAATGAGTGATCTACCAACAGGCTCAGCTTCAGAGCACTGTGCACGAACATCCTCCTGGGGTAAGAGAGGTAGCCAGTGATGAGAAGAGGAAGGGTTAAGCAGGCAAGATGGCTCGGGAGGTAAAGGCACTTGGTGCCAAGCTCAAGAGCCTGAGTTCAATTAATTCCTGAGACCTACATGATGGAGAGAAAGAACCAGTTCCAGTGCTAATCCTCTGCCCTACACATCTGTGTGTTGGTATGCCTCCCACCACATCCATAAATACATGTAATAAAAGAATTAGACAAAATCAAAAGAGAAGCGTAATAGGATCAGAGAGGAGGAGGTCTGGAAAAAGTGATGTGGGCAGACCTGTGAGCTGGTTTGCTGTTGTTTGGGTGTGGAGGTTGGGTCTGAATTGTGAGAATGGAGTCTCACGAATGGAATAATGTTGTTGTCTGGGATCTTGGTTATTTCCAGAGTATGTTGTTATAGAAACGCCCAGCTGTTGTTATAGAAATGCCCAGCTCCGTCCCCACCCTCTTCCTGGGTTACTTTCCTCCTTCGCTTTCTACCTGTTTATGAGGCTGAGGCTGTATGCTTGATCCAGCATCACGCCCTTGGGCTGCCCAGCCTCCATCATTTTGTGCAGAACACCTTTACTTTATCAATTACTCAGTCTGTGGTACTCTGATATAGCAATAGAAAATGAACTGCAACAGACAAAGTGTGAAACTGTTCGCGTCCCATGTCTAAGTCACTAGAAAGCATCCATAACTGGCTGGAACCACCTAAGCAAGCTGACTTAGTGAGTCAACCTGTGCTCAAGCAGGCCTCTGTCACTAGCCACACTGGTGGGCTCATGAACAAAGGAACCACATGGCAGGGTTAGTGGTTCACCCTAGGCTCTGAATTCACTAAAATGTCTAGGCACTGCCAGTGGGAATGTCTGATTTACCAATAACGACGGCTGAAATGGATCTCTCAGTATGCCTTCCATCCTTCAAGGAAGACCACTGCACTTGGTGACTAAGTAATGATGGGAGATTTTTTTTTTTTTTTTTTTTT
>NW_022196903.1:108930760-108931535 GCF_008632895.1 Mastomys coucha | reverse complement strand
TTCTCTGTGTAGCCCTGGCTGTCCTGGAACTCACTCTGTAGATCAGGCTGGCCTCCAACTCAGAAATCAGTCTGCCTCTGCCTCCCAAGTGCTGGGATCAAAGGCATGCGCCACCACTGCCCGACTGCACCTTCTAATTCCAAGTCCAGGGGACCTAACATTCTCCCTTGGCCTCTACATGTGTCTGAACACATGAGGTATATAATACACACACACACATGTCTATGTAGCAAGACCCTGTCACCTTGTCACATACATACATACATACATACATACATACATACATACATACATAGAAGCAAACAAAAGGTTATTGTCCTGGCAGGTTAATTGGACATACTCATATGAAGGACGTGGGAATAAGTGTCTCTTCATCCAAGAGCAGGGGAGAATATTGTGACTCTCTCTAGCCGACTGTTGGAGTGGCCCCTTGGTTCTTCCATGATTAATTCTTGATGTCAAATCAGCTAAATATAGTACCCATGAAGAGACACAGACACAGTATCCAGAAGCATAGACAGCGCAGGCCATCTCACTAGGTAAGCCGCTTAGAGAAGAGATGTTGGCGGAAGGAGAGGCCACCCAGCATGGGCAGTAGATGGGAAGTCAGCATCAGTGGAAAGCAGGGATCAACTGTAATCTGAGAGCTGCAGATTACATCTCCCAACCCTGTAAAGCTTCCCTTGAAAAAGAGAGGAATCAGCCGGGCAGTGGTGGCACATGCCTTTAAATCCAGCACTTGGGAGGCAGAGGCAGGCGGATTTCTGAGTTCGAG
>NW_022196903.1:108924964-108930750 GCF_008632895.1 Mastomys coucha | reverse complement strand
AAGAAAAAGAAAAAGGCTAAGATGTGTACGGTTGTAGATCCTTTGCCTAGAGTTCATGAGGTCTTTCGAGACACACACACACACACACACACACACACACACACACACACACACACACGGCCATAAAGGAGCTATTCTCAAATGAGGTTAAATTGTTTTGTGAAGATAGGTCATATTTACCTTGCATGAGGCTGGACTGGAGTGGACACTGTGGCATGTGGCTTGCATCTCAAAAGGACCGGGTATTCACTCTCTATCGCCTAATGGAAGAGATTACAGCTTCCTTAGGGCATGCTCTAGCCAACGATGGGCCAACACAGAAATTCAAAGTCATGGGCCCTTGAGATGGACAATTTTGATTGTGAACTCTGCTGGACTAAGAAATGCCTAGGCCATTAGTGAGGTACAATTTGGAGTGCATCTTTGAGAACCATTGTAGGGAGGAATAACTGAGTGGGGGTGATCTGCCGCAAGTGTGGGGCAGCACACAGGTGGGGGTCCAGAGTGAGTGAGGAAGTGAAAGGAAGATAGCAGCTGATCACAGTCAGGCCTGAAATGTGGGCAAGCAGTCCTGCACTCCCACTGCTGCAGAGCTGCCTGCGCCTTTGCCTTCCCTCATACGATAGATTGTGTCTCCTCACACTGATAGCCATCAAAAATGTGTCTTCGCTTGCTTCATGTCAGGTCACAGTGATCAGAACAGTGACTAATACACACCCTCGGGGCCACCTCAACCTCAGAATTCTGTTATAAAAAACAAAAAAACAAACAAGCAAACAAACAAAAAAACAAAAAACAAAAATAAAAGCCAAGATTGCCATCTTTCACTTTGAGTCAGCGCAGTGGGTGTCAAATGAAACATGATGGCAATTTGGGTAGTAGTTTGTTTGTTTGTTCAGATTTTTAATGTCATACTGGGGATTGAACCCACAGCCCTGCATAGCCAGCCTATGGTAGTTTTAACTTACATTTCTTGGGGTTCGGGGGGGACTAATGAGTTGAAGGCCTGTGTTTTCAGACTCTCTCTTTGGAAACAAACATTCCTGGCACTCTCGTGGTCCCTATCACATATACCCTCTTGTTTCTTTTTTCTTTTTTGGTTTTTGGTTTTTCAAGTCAGGGTTTCTCTGTATAGTCCTGGCTGTCCTGGAACTCACTCTGTAGACCAGGCTGGCCTCAAACTCAGAAATCCACCTGCCTCTGCCTCCCAAATGCTGGGATTAAGGGCGTGCACTACCACCGTCCGGCAAAATATAGAGGGTTGTGAGCCACCATGTGGTTGCTGGGAATTGAACTCAGGACCTCTGGAAGAGCAGTGGGTGCTCTTAACCACTGAGCCATCTCTCCAGCCCCAACCCTCTTGTTTCATGCTGCCAGACAGGAGGATGCCTGAAGGGCTGATCCCATGCTCAATGGAAGTGAGAGGCTGGAGAGATGGTGCAGAGGTTAGGAGACCATACTGCTCTTTTGAGGACCTGAGTCTGCTTCCCAGCACCCACACTGAGTGGCTTACAACCACCCACAGCTACAGACTCAGGACATTGGATGCTCTCCTCTGACCTCTGTGGGTACTATACACATATTTGCATGTGCAAGTGGGCATGCACCTGTGTACGCATATACACACACATTAAAAATCAGTAAATATGGGCTGGAGAGATGGCTCAGTGGTGAAGGGCACTGGTTGCACTTGCAAAGGACCTGTGTTTGATCCACAGCACGTACACAGTGACTTGTCAACATGTAAAACAAATTCCATAGGCTCTGGCATTTTCTTGTGGCCTCTGCTGGCCTCAAGCACACCCATCTTGCACATACGTACATACAGACAAAGGCACTCATGCACAGATAATAAAAATAAATAAATCATTTTAAAATTTACATTTATGTATGTATATATGTATTATATATTTATTTATTTATCTGAGATTGAGTCTCTCACCCTGTAGCGTTGGCTGGCTTGGAACATGCTATGTAGACCAATCTGGTCTCAAACTCACAGAGACCTGTCTATCTCTTCCTCTAGAGTACAAGGATATAAGGATTAAAAGAATACACCACCAAGCTAACTAAAAACAAAATAAAACAAAACAAAAGCAAACAAACAACCCCCCCCTTTAAAAAACATCCAAACAAACCAAACCAAAAACACAAAAAAGAAGAGGCTGGAAAGATAGTTAAGAATACTTGCTTACAGGTGACCAGAGTGCAGTTCCTAGCACCTACTTCAGGCAACTCGCAACTGCCTGTAACTCCACCTTTCAGGGAGTATGACAACTCACTGGATCTCTGCACACAGGTGGCTGACTCCCTCTTTCCTCCCGCTCCCTCTCTGCCAGTCCTCCTGTCCCCCCCCCCCCCATCTTCACACACACAGATTTATTTTTAAAAATATTTAAAAGAGATAAACAGACAGATAGACAGAGAGACAAAAGGAAAACTGAAATGGATTCTCAGAGGCCACACACCTCTGTAAATGTCTGCAGTCCTCCTGTGACGGGACTTCTGAACATTGGGGAAAGACTTAGTTGGCCACATTTCCTGTATCCTCTGTCTTGCCTCTTTCTGCCTTGCACTGTCAGGATAGCCCCACCCCCTGCTGGCTCTCTGTATACTTTGTGGAACTGACACTGGGAGTCCTCAGCCCCCAGTCCTTGACTCTCCTTTCACTGACTCTGGAAAAAAAAACGCACTCTTGTCCTTAGCTGAGGTTATTAATGGTCTCGCTGCTTAGTTCAGGCACAGTCTTGCTCCGGGGCCCACACTGGCCTCAAGCTGACTGCAGGACACCTTTAGTGGGTATCCTTGTTCTTGACACTCTAAATAAATCTGACCAGTGGTACTGCCGTGATTTTATTGCTACATATCAATATCCCACAATGTAGTGACTTAAAATTACGAGCATCAGAGCTAGACGAGAGATGGATCTGTGATTAAGGGTACT
Source organism: Mastomys coucha (assembly GCF_008632895.1). Classification (NCBI taxonomy): domain Eukaryota; kingdom Metazoa; phylum Chordata; class Mammalia; order Rodentia; family Muridae; genus Mastomys; species Mastomys coucha. The sequence goes on along the minus strand of NW_022196903.1, from coordinate 108,927,806 downwards.
TTGGCTGGTCTTTCCGAGGTCCCAAGTTCAGTTCCCACCACCCACACAGTGGTTCACAAACATCTGTGTGACTGCAGCTCCAGGGGAGCCCAATGCCCTCTGCTGACTTTCATGGGCACTATGCATGCATGTGGTGCCCAGACATATACACAGGCAAAACAAACAAACAAACAAACACACATACATAAGTTAAAATACAAATAAATCACAAAAAAAAAAAAAAAAAGAATTACCAACGTTGCTCAGCATGGTGGCTCAGACCGTTAGTTTCAGCACTTGTGAGTTAGAGGCTTGCCTGGAGCAGGTTCCTGGTCATCCACAGCAACAGAGTGAGACCCCGTCTCAAAACCAAAACCAAAACCACTCATTTGGGCCAGAGGATGAGGACGGATCAATTGTTAAGGAGGTTTGCTACCAAGTCTGAGGACCTGCACTTAATCCCAGGAACTCATGTGGTAGAAAAAGAACCAAGTTCCACAAGAAAGAGAACCACCTCCCATAAGTTGTCATCTGACCTCCACATACATGCAGCGACCCAAACACACACCACACACACACCAAATAAAATGTAAAGCAACAGCAATAATAATAAAAAGTATTTGAGCTACCTGGTATTGGATAGTTGCGTGTAATTTCAGCACTTTAGGATATGGCGGCTGGAGGATCAGGCGTTCAAGGCCAGCCTGGCAACAGGAGACCCTATCTCAAAGGGACAGAATGACAACAGTAAATGCCTTTATTTTGTTGTTTCTCGGGGCTCTGTAGGTGAACTGGGGCCAGCTGTGCTCTGCAGCTGTCAGGCCTGACATCCATCTGTGTGGCGACATCCATGGAGCTGGCAGCTCAGGGTGGGTGGGATGTCGACTCTGCTGGGCTTTCTCTAAGAGCTTCAGCCTTCTCTCCTTCCCTCCAAGCCTTTCTGGGCTGTCTTTCTTGGTACAAGGTGGCTCAGGGTTCCCTCAACTGACCCTGCTAGGCTCTCTTTACTACCAACCCAGAGCTGGCCCAGCACTTCCACCTCCTTCTATTGGCTAAAGCAAAGCTGTCCCACATGGGAGAAAACTGTCCAGAGACATGATGAACACCTACAGGCCTAACTCAACTGAGTGTCGTCTTTGGAGACCAGTCACTGTAGTTTGCTTTGTGGCTCAAAGGTTACAAACACTTACTGCTCTTCCAAAGACCCAAGTTCGGTTTCCAGCACCCTTTCAGGTAGCATGCAAACCACCTGTAACTTCAGCTCCAGGTGAGAAATGATGCCCTCTACTGGCTGTCCAAGGTACCTGCATCTCTCACGTATGGAACCGACTGACTAATTCTTCCTCCTTCCACAGCCCTCAAAATCTCAGCTGAGTCCAGCCTTAGGTCTAGGGTTAAAGATAAATTTCCCGCTAAATATTGATGAGGTCCTGGGGTGAAAGACCTGTGGGCCAAAGCGATAAGTTCCTAGGCCCCACATACCTGAGGTAAGACAGATGTCAGGAAAGTTGTGGGGACAGAGAAGGGGAAAGAAACGCCTCACTCCAGGGTCTGAGGGGAGCCTACCTCCTGCAGAGAAGCCCGGATTCCAACACAATCAGTGTTTGTTGTAAAAGCTGGTCACCCACAGGGAATATTCTCTTGGCATATTTTACGTAAGTAGCAGTGATCCAGGCTTAATGCTTGAATATGTGTCTATAACCTTGGGTGGGGCCTCATTCCTTTCACCTCAGGGCCTGAGACTCTCATACGAAACCTGTGTTTGCAGTAAAGATATCTGACTTTGCTGTGTTCCTCGAAACTGGACATTACCTCATCAACTGGGACCCTCCCCTCTGGAACCACCTGGGGACCTCATTAACCTTTCTTTGTTTTGCTTGTTTGGGGCAAGGGTCTCTATGTAGCCCTGGCTGGCCTGGAACTCACCTGCCTCTGCTTCTCAAGTTCTTAAAGCTGCGCACTGCAATGTCTGGTTCCTAATTTAGGTTTTGAAGAACCCCCTTTAAATATAGTAACTACAAGCCCATGAAATTCTCATATAAGCAGCTATCCTCCCTTCAGAGCCTACATCCATGTCGGATAAGTCTTATGTTCAGAGACCTTCTCTAAGAAGTCTACATCTGTGCTGAGCTGGCTCACTTTCTTTTGTGAGCACCTCTCTCTCTCTCTCTCTCTCTCTCTCTCTCATAGTCTATCTATTTCAATGTTATGTGCATTGGTGTTTTGCCTGCGTGTCTGTCTGGGAGTGGGTGTCAGATCCCCTGGAACTGAAGTTACAGATAGCTTTGAGCTGCTACATGAGTGCTGAAAACTGAACCCGGTTCCTCTGGAAGAGTAATCCATGTTCTTCACCACTGAGCTATCTCTCTACCTCATACCACCTTCTTTTAAGCCTTGTGCTTAAGCCTATGTTAATTATTTTTATTATACTCATTTATTGTGTGTTTATGTACATGTGTGTAAAGGCACACACAGGAGGTCAGAGGTCAGCTTCAAGGGGTCCTTTCTCTCCTTCTACCATGTAATTCCTGTAGGTTGAACCCAGGTAATCAGGCTTGGCAGCAAGCGTCTTCCCTGCTGAGCCATCTCTACAGAACCCTGTACTGTACTGTGTTAAATATCTGTATTTAACCCCATCTCTGCTTTATAAACTGGTTAGTTAGTCCTGAAGTTTTTTCGGTGTAGAAGCCACCAACCCCTTTGGCCTGAGTTGAGGATACTAAAAGGTGATTGTCTGGTGGACAGCTGTGCTTCTTATGCCTGAACCCCAGATGTTAACAATACCAATGCATAGTGATCATGATGTCTGCCAACATTCAAAATGACAAGGTAGTTGGGGTAGGGCCCAGGGCTAGAATGCTGC
>NW_022196903.1:108924153-108924888 GCF_008632895.1 Mastomys coucha | reverse complement strand
TTTGGTATCTCAAAACAGGGTTTCTCTGTGTAGCTCTGGCTTTTCACCCTGTAGACCAGGCTAGCCTCAAACTCAGAATTGGCCTGCCTCTGTCTCCCAAGTGCTGGGATTAAAGGTATGTGCCACCAGACACACTGTACCAAATCAGGACTTTATATGCTATAAAAGCATTCTTACACCAACAGTCTGTGGGCTGCGCACACCTTCACATATACACAAACAAATACAACAGACAAGCAAACAAAAAGGTGTTGGGGGTGGAATCTTCACATGTCCACAGTGGTTCTGGAATGCTATACATCTAACTCTAGCCATGTTGACTCAAGCTCTGGCTCTCTTTCTTGGATGGCCCTCGTTGGTTCTTGGTTCTAGGCTCTGGACTGCTTCCTGCAAAGAACCCAGGGTCCACTGCACCCACGTGGCAGAGGACCCAGCCCCCACATGCCAGCTTTCAGCTGACTGTAACTCCAGTTCCAGGACATATGATACCCACTTTGGCCTCTGTGAGTACGAGCCATGCAAGTGCAGGCAAAACACTCAGACAGGTAAATTAATAAAACAAGATTGAGACTGGACAGTGGTGGCACACCCCTTTAATCTCAATGCTTAGGAGTCGTAGGCAGGTAGAGTTCAGTGAGTTCAAGGCCAGCCTGGTCTAAAGAGCTAGTTCTAGGACATCTAGGGCTATGCAGAGAAACCCTGTCTTAGAGAAACCAAAATTATATATATATATAT
>NW_022196903.1:108919972-108924143 GCF_008632895.1 Mastomys coucha | reverse complement strand
ATATATATATATATGTATATAAAATTGTAGGGGCTGGATAGATGGCTCTTTATTTTAAAGATTTATTTATTATTTTATGTATATGAGTACACTGTAGCTGTACAAATGGTTGTGAGCCATCATGTAGTTGCTGGGAATTGAATTCAGGACCTCTGCTCTCTCCGGCCCTGTTTTCTCTCCAGCCCTGCTCTCTCTGGCCCCACTCGCTCCAGCCCAAAGGTTTATTTATTATTATATGTAAGTACACTGTACCTGTCTTCAGACACACCAGAAGAGGGTATCAGATCTCATTACAGATGGTTGTGAGCCACCATGTGGTTGCTGGGATTTGAACTCAGGACCTTCAGAAGAGCAGTCAGTGCTCTTAACCGCTGAGCCATCTCGCTCTTCAGCCCACACTTGCTACTCTTGCAGAGGATCTTCTGACCTCCTTGAGCACACACACTGTTAGGACCTAGGTAAAGTATTAAGGCCTAGACAGAATGTTTGGACCTGGGTAAACTGTTAAGGTTTAGATGGAATGTTAAGTCTCAGGTGACTGTTACCTGGCCGGCCTGCCATTAGAAGAAAACTTTCTCATGTTTCTGCTGTTACTAGGAAACTTTCTATTCTTCTTTTCTTTTCCTTTTTCTTTTTTTTTTGGTTTTTCGAGACAGGGTTTCTCTGTGTAGCCCTGGCTGTCCTGGAACTCACTCTGTAGACCAGGCTGGCCTTGAACTCAGAAATCCGCCTGCCTCTGCCTCCCAAGTGCTGGGTTTAAAGGCGTGCCCCACCACTGCCCGGCACTAGGAAACTTTCTAATGCCAAGATTGACTACATATTCTGTTATGTTCTGTATCCTTGGAAACCAATCGTGATGAAGCCAGTTGAACAGTTTTGTATAGTTACTCACAACAAGCTTGGACCAGAACCAAACACCAACAGTACTTCCTGCAGCTGTGTATAAACTTTTATGGCACAAGCTGACCCCAGGATGAACCCCAACATAAGAGAGACACTTGCACCACTATAAAAACCTATTTGGAATAAGACTTCCATTTTGAGTAGTGGTCAAGTAAAATTTAAGTTTCCCTTGGAAACTTAAATTTTACTTGACCACTACTCCCTGGGAACTGACATCCTACTTGGCAGAAAGAGACATGTATGTGGGTAACTGACATCCTGGTTGGCAGGTTAAGACATGTATGTTAGAGAAGTCCCATCCTGATTGACAAGTTAAGACATGAGTGTAAGACAAGGCAAGTCCTTTGCCACAGTTGAATACCCTATCAATTGGAACAGGATAAATGTACAATAAAGACACGTTCCTAAGGAAATCCCATATCCTTAAATCCTGATTCGTGAAATAATTTGGCACAGATATTTGTGGATTTTGGGCTAAAAAAAAATACTGTAGGGCAGCTGGAGAGATGGCTCAGCAGTTAAGAGCACTCACTGCTTTCTGTTCCGGAGGTCCTGAGTTCAATTCCCAGTAATCATGTGATGGCTCATGACCATCTGTAATGGGATCTGACGTTCTCTTCTGTTGTGTCTGAAGAAAGTGACAGCGTACTCACATACATAAAATAAACTAAATAAATAAATCTTAAAAAAAAAACCCAAACCAAAAGACAACCACTCTCTAAAACAAAACAAAACAAAACGAAATGAAACAAAACAAACAAAAGACAAAAAACACTGTAGGATCTTAACTTGGGGTGATGGCTCAGTTCCTGAATCTGGACCATGGCCCTGGTGGATCAGTCCTGGGGCGCATGCTCAATAAACTCTCCCTGTCTGACTGAGATCATGTTCCTGCGGTTTGTGAGGCAATTCTTAGGTCCCAACACAAACATTTTGCATATACAGACATGCAAGCAAAATACTCTTACACAGAAAATAGAATAAATCTTAAGAGAATTATAAAATGAAAATTGTTTACTAAAATTAGATAAAAGAAGATAAAAGTATATGCATAAAAGTTTTTTTTTTTAAAAAAAAACCCACTCATTTCTATATTTAGAAAAACATCGGCCGGGCAGTGGTGGCGCACGCCTTTAATCCCAGCACTTGGGAGGTAGAGGCAGGTGGATTTCTGAGTTCGAGGTCAACCTGGTCTACATAGTGAGTTCTAGGACAGCCAGGGCTATACAGAGAAACCCTAACTTGAAAAAGCAAAACAAAACAAAACAACAACAACAAAAAATCTGTGTGTTTATGTGTGGCACTAAGATCAACTCTAATAGAGTTACACGTAGACTGGATCACCTCTGTCATTCCAGGAGTTAAGATGCTAAGGCAGAAGGATTGCCATGAATTCGAGGCTAACCAGAGCTCCATAGCAAAACTTGTCTCATTAAAATAAATACATAAGTAAATACAAACCACACTTTTGTTTTGTTTTGTTTTGTTTTTTTGAGACAGGGTTTCTCTGTATAGCCGCCTCTGCCTCCCAAGTGCTGAGATTAAAGGTGTGCGATACCATTGCCTGGCTAAAAACCATACTTAACATCACTTGCTGGGTGGGCCATTATCTGCTCTGGGCTAGGCAAAGTACATATATGGGCAGTAAGGGAGCAGGCAGGAGCCTCAGTGGTTGTCATGACGCTCAATGAAGTATCCATGGATAGCCTGGGCTCAGTCAGGCCATGCCCCATGGTGGGGACAGACTCATGTGTCTTAACTGGCCTGGAACACCTACTGGCTCAGACTAGCTGAGACCTTGCTGGAGACAGCTGAGACAGTGGGGCACGAGGCCTCTTCCCTTGGCTTTCCCATGCACTCTTTCCTGGCAGATTCTTGAAGTAGGTAGGAAGATTGAGGTCAAGTTTTGCAAAGGCTCTGGCCTAGGTGTGGCCCATCCTTCAATTCTCTCCTAAGAAGGTGCCAACCCCTTTTCTTCCTTACTTAGAGTCATTTACTATGTGCTGTGCTGAGCCCCACAGTGGGAACTTGACATTTATTTTCTCTCTGCACTGGCTTTTTTTCTGTAGTGGTTCACACAAATTTATTGTTCCCTGCCAACGCTTGCTATTTAGGGAACCACAGCAACTGTTTCACAACACACTTCAATTGACTCAAGATGTTCTATTTAGAACCATCTTCCCGAAGCCTTGCGATGCCGGAGGTCACGAGGGCATCAGTGAACTTGCACACAGTCACACAGGGAAACACCTTTTCCTTTGCCCTGGAACAAGAGATATATAAAGATAAAACTTGAGATGAAGGACAAACGCGGGCCCTGGACAAAGGCAAAACCAGAGACAAAACAACAACAACAACAAAAAACCAAACAGGAAATGATTGTTTGATTTAACTGAATCTAAGAAAAATTTATACCAGGGTATTACTTTTAAAAATATTTATTTTGGGGCTGGAGAGATGGCTCAGCGATTGAGAGCACCGAGTGCTCTTCCGAAGGCCCTGAGTTCAAATCCCAGCAACCACATGGTGGCTCACAACCATCTGTAACAGTATCTGATGCCCTCTTCTGGTGCATCTGAAGACAGCTACGGTGTACTTACATATGATAAATTTAAAAAAGTGTAAAAATATTTATTTTGTTCTTACTTATATGTATGTGTGTGTATCTATGTATGAGTACGTACACCTGAATGCAGTAACCTTGGAATCCTGAAGAGGGTGTTGGATTCCCTGGAACTAGAGTTACAGAGAATTGTAAGCTGCCCCACGTGGGTGCTGGGAACTGAACTCAGAACCTCTAGAAGAGCAGTAGGCTCTCTTAACCACTGAAATATCATGCTAGCCCCAAAATATTACTTTTTTGTTTGTTTGGCTTTTGTTTTTGAGAGAAGGTCTGATTTTGTACCTGCTGTTGACAACCTGGGCTACGGTCTCTGTCCCTAGGGTGAGTTCGTCTTCTCTGCTGGGTGAGATTACAGGAAGGGATGTATGACATCTGTACTCTTGGATGATCTGTCTTCAGTTCAGCCAGGGACGTTTCCTTGCATTTGTTCCTTAAGAGGCATGGTTTGGAGTGTTTTTCTGAATGTGTACACAGTCAGGCTGACCAGCATCCAAAGGCCAGAAGCTACCTTTCTGTGCTCCCTCTTCTTAGAAACTATCAGCTAGGCAGGCAGTGGTGCTCGCCGGGCAGTGGTGGTGCAAGCCTTTAATCCCAGCACTTGGGAGGCAGAGGCAGATGGATTTCTGAGTTCGAGGCCAGCCTGGT
>NW_022196903.1:108913819-108918103 GCF_008632895.1 Mastomys coucha | reverse complement strand
CGCGTAGGAGCTGTAGTAGTGGATACCTGTATTCTCAGCTCTGCAAGAGGCGGGAGGCAGAAGCAGCAGTTTCAGGCCAGCCTCATGAGACTCGGTCTCAAGTAACAAGAGGGAATAAAAGAAAAAGTAGTGAACTGGCTGAGGTGCCCAGCACGGAGGCTAAGCTTGGGATAAGGCTAGCAGGTCCAGGACCTTCCGAAATGTGGGACATAGGACGACCAGGATCGCTATTCATTTGTGAGAAAAGGTGAAAGGAGTTGCAAGCTTGTGGCCTGTCCCTAGGAGGCAGAGGATCTGATCCTACCGTGCTCATCCACAGGGCCCCACGGACCCAGCCTGAAACCAACCGCAGTCTCCGCCCTCCCAGTAAATAGGCGTCGCTATTCTAGGCAGGGCCCAGGATAAAAATACTTGCTATGTTCTGCAAGTTTTTTTTTTTTTTTTTAAAGTCATGAAAATAACAGTGCACTAAGCTGTCTATTTTTGGTTGGTGCCTCTTGGCACACGTTCAAAGTCCCGGCCCAAATGAGATCTATTTAGACATAGGTCACCGCACAGTTTGTGGGTGTATGAGGGGCCTCGGACCTGAGCCTCAAGCAGAGGGAAAGGAGCCCAGTCTCCAGTCAGGCCTGAGCATCCATGTGTGCCCTGCTTCTTAGCCAAGTGCTTAGGGCTGAAGACTCCACTCTGGCCTGAGGAATCCAGCCTTAGGGTGGGACTAGGGTGTGAGAATGTTCCCCAACTTCTCTATAAACCAGCTGATCACATGGCTGCATAGCAGCCTGGCAGATATTCCAGTTGGGGCCCAGCACCTGGTACTGGGCTGGGTTTTTCCAGCCTCAGTGGACAAGGGGGTGCTCCTGGAGGCTGAGAAAAGATCATCTTTCTTAGATGGCTTCATACAGATGTGGCTAAAAGCACTGACTGCTCTTGCAGAGGACCTGGGTTTGATTTTCCAGGTCCTGAGTTCTGCTTTTGGCCCTTGGCCTCCTGGAGAGTGTGATGCTAGACAGGTAACCTGCCCTCTCCACCTCTGGCTTTCTTCTTTTAGTAAAATGGAGGTAATAAAGCCAAGCTTAGAAGAAAGTTGGAGGATTGATATAGATGGTACATTTTAAAGATTCTGGAGCCGGGTGCACACCTTTAATCCCAGCATTTGGGAGGCAGAGGCAGGCGGATTTCTGAGTTCAAGGTCAGCCTGGTCTACAGAGTGAGTTCCAGGACAGCCAGGGCTATACAGAAAAACCCTGTCTCGAAAAACCAAAACCAAAACAAACAAACAAACAAACAAAAAGATTCTGGTTCATACAGGGTGGCTACCGTGTCTGGTTTCCTGATTATATGAGCAAGTGTTCTCTTTCTAACCAGTCTTTTAGGTTAACCTTTCAGTAACAACAACAACAACAAACAACACAACTATGTGGTATTATGCGCCAGGGATTGTTCTAAATACTTTCCTTATACAAACATACCTTTTTGCCACAGCAACCCAATGAAACAGGCACTGTGTGATCCTCCTCTCACAAACAGGGACAATTGAGGTTCAGAGACTAACTGTGAGACTAACCGTTTAGCTTGGTGTTGAGGACAGGAGGCTCAGGAATTCAAGGTCATTTTAGCTACAAAAGGAATTTGAAGCCAACCTGGGCTACATGAGACTCTGTTTCATATAAACAGAAACAAACAAGAGGTTAACCTGTTACCCACTGTCACACAGGCAGCAGGTGACAGACCACAGTCACACGTGGCTAACCACAAGCTGTTGGTTCTTTCTTAATTATAGCTGGTTTTTTGACCCTTCCACAGGAGAGGACAAGCACAGCTAGGATAGTTGCAACACTCTGGTACCACAAAGAATCTTAAAAGGTGAGCCAGCCTCTTTGCTTTTAACTCTTGGCCTTTCCCAGGCAACAGTGCACACCTGGCTGGGTGTGGTGCAAGCCTGTTACCTTAGCCCTTGGGGGATGGAAGCAGAGTGATTTGAAGGAGTTTAAGTCATCCTCAGCTACCTCACGAGTTCAAGGGCAGCCTGAGCTGCTTGAGACCCAGCGTAAAAACAGGCAAAGAAAAAACAATGGGACCCGAGAGATGGCTGATGGCTTAGTGGCTAAGAGCACTGACTAGCTCCTGCAGAGAACCTGGGTTTGATTTCCCACATACCTGGCAGTTACAGGGGATCAAATGCTCTCTTCTGGCCTCCTTAGGTAGTACACACATGTGCAACACATGCAGGCAAACGTAGACATAAAAATAAATGAATAAATAAATAAGCAGCAACAAAGAATACTTTAAAAAGATAGACATGGGGGTCAGTAGGAAAGCACTTGCCGAGCTTTCCAGGTCCTGGGTTCCGTCTCCAGCACCAAACACAAATATTTTATTAATATTGACTTGGAAGCGGGGTGGGGGATGAGGGGGTGAGGGATGGGGTGCAGCCTCAGGGTCTCATGGTGTGTTTTCTCCTATTATGATGCTGCTGATCTTTCCATGTTTGATAGTTGATGCTCTCTCTGTGACTTTACTCAAATCTGTGACCTTTCCTTCTCTCACTGCCAAGTGCCTGCCCAGCCTTAGGGGAACGAGCTGAGGTGGAACACAGAGTTGGACAAAGACCAAAGGACTGATAACCTCCAGCCTTTTAACTCTCTCTCTGACTGGACTGGATACTAGAAACTGATGGCTTCTGGAAACCTAACACTCCCTTGCTTATTCTGTGGCTGAAAACCACTGGCTTCTTTTTTCTTTAACTCGCTATGCTTTACTTTTACTTTATAAATCTCTGTGCTTTATTTAACTCTGGAGACTTAACTCTTTCTTGCTGTTCTATGCTTCAATAAGCTATAAAACTTAACTTTTTATGCTTAAATAAAAGTGCTGGCGAAACTTAAACCTTCTCTTTACTTGTGGCTAAATAAGCGCTAATATCTGGAGGTTAACACATGCTATTTAGCGAGGAGAAATAACTAAAAGGATTTATTGCTAGAGATCCTTTTTCTGGTGGGTCAGCCAGGGGCCTCTGTGTGAGAAGCTTGGAGCTAGGTAACTCTTTTTGAACCAGAGAGAAAAAGGAAAGGAAAGAAGTCGCTCACACAAGCCACACACGAACCACGTGAAGCAGATACTGGCTGCACTAGCTCCCTTTATTGCTTTCACCCTTTTTAAAGCTTAAAAAGTTCTCTTTAGCTGGGTGGTGGTGGTACATGCCTTTAATCCCAGCACTTGGGGGGCAGAGACAGGCGGATTTCTGAGTTCGAGGCCAGCCTGGTCTACAGAGTGAGTTCCAGGACAGCCAGGGCTACTTAGAGAAACCCTGTCTCAAAAAACCACAAACAAAACAAAACAAAACAAAATAGAGAAAGAATTACGAATTACCTCATAGGTAAAATGTTAAATGCGGAGTTACAGAAGATGTCAATAACAAGTTCAAAGCAGTGTTTCACACTGTAAGCTAATTATAAGTTCAAAGCAACAGTTTTTACATGGCCTTGTCTTATCATAGTGCACACCTGTGGCTTCATCCTTGGACATGAATGTTTTTCCTTGAATACAAATTTGTCCCAAGCCTATTTCTCTTTTTAGTGTAATTATGAAAGCACATTTTATTTCTTTTTTACTCAGCCTTTACTTACTATTATGAGGAGTGGGCACATTCTATTCTTCATTCTGACTTTGTTACATCTTTCTAGGAAAACAGCTAAAACCATACCTTAAAACTTTCTTTTTAAGATTATTTGAATCAAATCAGGAATTCTGTAAAATAAATCAATTCATCTAAACTGTATTAATTCATGAAAGTTCGCCTGTATGTTGCTCTGCAAGAAATTTACTCAATAGGGCAGGCTAATGTCCAGGAATCCTTAGGCTATGTAATAGTGACAAGAAAGGCATACCAATTGCAAGAAGCAATTCTGAGGTGAGGTCTCTTGAGACCTTGTCTCCCAGAGCTCACTCATCTTAGGCCATGCAAAAAGGTGGACCACCTTTAGGAAGGTCACCTGCTAGGCTTAGTCTCACCTAGATGGCTCCTGTCACCCCACAGCATTGGGAGTTAACTCAGGCTCAAGATTTCAGGCAAGCAAACTCTCTTCTGGTGAGGTACATTCCCAACCCTGCCTCTTTTTACTATTTTTTTTTCTAGTGGATTCTGGTTTCTGACTTAAGGAATGACTCCTTCCTATAGAATTGAATTGTTGCTGCTGTTGTGTGTGTATGTATTTGGGGTTTTTTTTGTTTGGTTGTTTTTGTTTTTTTTTTTTAATTTCCAAGACATGGTTTCTCTATGTA
>NW_022196903.1:108909774-108913424 GCF_008632895.1 Mastomys coucha | reverse complement strand
TATATATATATATATATATATATATATATATATATATATTTAAGGAGAGCTGGAACATAGTCCCCCACTACCACAACAATACAGCTGAGTTGAGCAAACTGCAGGGCAGGGGTCAGTGAGTGGAATGGATGGATGAGCTTCAGGCTAGAAAAACCTTATTTATTTATTTATCTATCTATCTATCTATCTTATGGGCATGTGTGTTTTATCTGCATGTATGCCTGTGCATCATGTGCCTATCTTATACCTGAGGAAGTCAGAAGAGGGTGTTGGATCCCCTGAAACTGAAGTTATGGATGATTGTGAGCCACCATGTGGGAGCTGGGGATTGAACCTGAGCCTTCTGCAGGAGCATCAAGTGCTCATAACTGATGAGCCGTCTTTCCAGCCCCCATACCACATGCTTGACATGGTATCTCTGTTACATGCTGCAATTTTTAAAAATCCAACTTGGCTTTTGATTGTACTTAAGGTATCTTGAAAGTTGACCTCAAAATTATTTTAATTACATATAAGTATGTATTTAACACTCCAGAGATAGAAGCAAGTGGATTTCTGTGAGTTTGTGGCCAACCTGGGATACACAGAGAGTTGTAGGCCAGCCAGGGAAATATGGTAAGACTTTATCTAAAACAAAAACAAAACAAACAACAACAACCCTTTAGTTTTTTTTATTTTTATGGACATTAGTGTTTTACCTGCATGTTTGTGCACCACATGCAAGCCTGATACCTGCATAGGCCAGAAGACAGCAGCATTAGATCTTCTGGAACTGAATTTACAGATGGTTGTGAATCACCATGTGTGTGCTGGGAATTGATCTTGGGTCCTATGCTGAGCAGTAAGTACACATAACTGCCTCCAGCCCTCAGAATAAGTTGAAGAGGGAGAAAAACAAAAAAAGACCAAAGATTCCAGTGGGTGAAAGTACTTGCCTATGATCTGAGTTTGATCCCTGGAACCCACACAGTGGAAGGAGAGAGTCAAGTCCCACAAGTCATCTTCTGACCTCCACAGGCATGCTAAGACATGAACAAAGATACACTGAGAAACACACACATGCACACACACGCACATACACATACATACACACATGCACATACACACACACACACACACGAGAGAGAGAGAGAGAGAGAGAGAGAGAGAGAGAGAGAGAGAGAGAGAGAGAGAGATACATGTAATTCCCCAGTACTGAGAATTTAGTTTAGTGGTAGAATGTGCTTAATCTATGAAAGAGCTGTGTTCAAATTTCCAGCACCTATCCCTTCAAAGTCATGGAGCATAACAGTTTAAAGATAAAAAGTCAAACCAAAGACCAGAATAAACATTTGCTACAAACACAGATTATAAGAAGTTAACTCACTATCATACAAAATAGTTCACACATGTTGATAAGAAAAACCCAGCAACACTCCATGGGCAAAGGTCACATGACATGATAAGTCCTGAACAGGGAACATATATGTGGGAAAATACCCACGCCCATGACTAATCAAAAACTTAAAACATGGTAAAGAACTTTCTCTATTTTTAATCACCAATAGGAAACATTTCTAATATTTTGGGCTGCCAGCAGTGTTTTGAGACTGTCAGGCTCATGTGCTGCATGGCAATCTGGCTGTACCCTTACGGAGACAGGTTAGCAACATACATCTAAGGCCATACAAGGGTTCATACCAGTTGATCCAGTTATTCAGCTTCTCTGTCTTTATTCTACATGGAAAAAAAAAAAGCTGTGGTATGGACAAGCTCTTTGAGAAAGTGGGAGAGGAGCAATTGTGGGGTTCTTCGGAGACGCAGAATCTTATCTCATTTTATTCCCTCTACAGATGAGGAAGCCAGAGCTCTGTGGAGTCAGGTCTTTGTCAAGGTCGCAGGAACTTATAAAGACCTGAATGGTCTGGGTTACATGGCTTAGGGCTCTTGCTGTATGGAGGCAGAAGATGGGACCTGCTATCAGGACAGCTAATCCATCTGTCAAACTTTGGGGTCAAAGATGCTCACAGTGAAGGATCCCTAACATTTTTTCAGCTCTGAGCCTTGAAGTTTTGTTATAAATGAACCCCAGAAAGTCCAAACAGGGAATGAGCAGAAACTAGTTGACATACTTCATTTGCCCTTTAGCCTTGGGGCTTCCAGCCAGGAAAAACTTTTCTTTTGAATTTGTTTCCAGCATATTGGTATTTCCTTTGTTGTTATTGTTGTGGGGAAGCAGTGATAGTGGAGATCAGAGGATAACCTGTTCCAGCGGGTTCTCTCCTTCCACCTTAGAGGTCCTTAGGATCAGACTCAGGTTGTTATCCTTGAAGGCAAGATTCTTTACCCACTGAGTCATCTTACTGGCCCAATGAACATTTTGTCTTTGTGGTCCTCTGTGTGTGTGTGTGTGTGTGTGTGTGTGTGTGTGTGTGTGTTATATGTGTTGCTGGAGATGGAGACTGAACCTTGGGCCTCATACATGTTAAGACAAGTGCATGCGAGGTCTATGAAGTTCTGGGAATCAAATCCAAGACTTGGTGAATGTTAGTCCAACAGTACAGTTGAGCTACATCCCTAGTCCCCCTTCCCTCCCTCTTTCTTCCTTTCTTATTTTTTTATTACTTTTTGTTCCTCTTCTTCTCCTCCTCTTCCTTCCTCTCCTCCTCCTTCTCTCCTTCAAAAGCTTTGACCCCCCTTTCTATCCTACAATCCAAAGGTAGGGGAGAAAAGATGTTAAACAGGACAAGGGGATGTGGACCTGTTTAGAAGTAGTTCTATGTGGCAATTCCAATCTTCTCTCTTGTCACGATACCAGCAGTCTAGTTCAGTAGTGTCAGGATACCAAAAGAACAGTTCAAAGAGTGTCACCAAACACAAATCAGCAGTGGCAGTACGATCCAGCAGAAACAGCCATGCCTCCACCATATTGGCAGGAGTCAGCAGGAGCAACCAGAACCAGCCGGAAAGGTAGGACAAGTTTTCTGCCATAGCCTCATTCAATAAAGTTCAGATCAGCAAAGATTTGAGACCAACAAAGCATTGTATAGCCAGCCAGACAAGTGCTGCCTGGTTATTACCTGTTGGGTCCTACTTATACTCTATCCAAACATCATGTGTCCTCTCAGGGGTCTTGCTTCAGCAAAACATCACATGAGTCTGCATCACATGACACAACCATAAATTTCCACTTTACTTCTTGCCTTTGTTTTTAGCCAGAATCTCACTATATTGCCCAGGATGGCCTTGAACTCTTGATCTTCCCAACTCTGCTTTTCTTTTTTTTAAAAATTTTGTCTTTGTTTACTTTATTTTATTTTATTTATTTTTATTTTTTATTTTTTTTTTCGAGACAGGGTTTCTCTGTATAGTCCTGGCTGTCTGGAACTCACTTTGTATACCAGGCTGGCCTCGAACTCAGAAATCCGCCTGCCTCTGCCTCCCAAGTGCTGGGATTAAAGGCCTGTGCCACCACGCCTGGCTAACTCTGCTTTTCTAATGCTGGGATTTTAGACATGACAATGAGACACAACAACTTGCCAGACTCCCATGATTGGGTTCTTTGTACAGGCCTCCATTTTCCCTTTTCCCTTCTTTTTTCTTTTTCTTCCCTTCTCCCTTCTCCCTCTCCCTTCTCCCTCTCCCTTCTCCCTCTCCCTCTCCCTCTCCCT
>NW_022196903.1:108904869-108909670 GCF_008632895.1 Mastomys coucha | reverse complement strand
TTCTTCTTCTTCTTCTTCTTCTTCTTCTTCTTCTTCTTCCTCCTCCTGCTCCTCCTCTTCCTCCTCTTTCTTCTCCTCTTCCTTCTCCTCCTCTTCTTCCTTCTTCTTCACAGGACACAGTGAGTCCCTGTAGGGCTAGGCATCTCAGCATCTTCAGCAGCTAGTTCAGTCTATGGCTTCCAGCATGAAGTCCTTGTCAGTAAATACCTGCTAAAATAACCTGTGTGGTGGCTATTCCTGGTTGTCAATTTGATTATATCTGGAATGAACTCCAATCCAGAATTGGAGGGCACACCTGTGACCCAGACCTTTATTCTACAAGACACACGTTTCTGACCTGGATATTGACATGGAGATCTTGAGGTATAGTGGCCATGAAAAGCTTAGGCCCTTAAGCCTGTGAGTTAAGGGCCAAATAGCAAATTCATGGCACTGTGTTTATTGTTTGGGTGTTTTCAAGATATTTAATTAGAAATAGCTGAGAGTAGTTAACGGCGAACAGTCCAGATTACTTTACATAAATAGTTGGTTTTTAAAAACGTCAGAAATCCACAGAGTGTGACATTTAATGTTATTCACCTGTTGTTGAGACAAATCTGCTCCTAACAGCTTCCCATTCATGGATTCAAAGACGCAGCTGAGCATCTTACCTCCAGGTGAGGTTGTACATTGTGTCTAGGTTGCCACTGGGCAGAAATTGCCAATCTCTCCTGCAGACCTGTATTGTTCTTGAAAGAACACAATTTACAGGTTAGGACAACTTATTTCTGCCAAGACAGAATAGGCTAGTCCTTAATAACTCGTGTTTTTCAAAGGTCTGTCAGATGATTCTGGGCCAGAAGACTGAAGACGAATGCTCCAACTTCCTGACTTACTGGGGTTGTATAGGTAGCCAGCTGTCTGTACAATTTGTCTCAGTTTTGGAAGCTGTGTTAGACTTCCTATATATTTTCAGTTAATGTTAGTCATTCTCAGATTTCTGATGGGATTGAAAGACTACTTATAGTCTCATAGCCAACCCAGGCTATTTACATTGAGAGAACAGATTTGAGAGGATGGTTTTCAGAAGGCATTCAATCTAAAGCCAGGACATAAATCAGGTGTAGAATTATAAGTCTTTTAAGTTAGGATACATGATAGTGTTCTATTTTATTGACAAAAACGATGGACTGGGTATTAGGTCTATCTTGTACTTTATAAATTACAAAATGGTAATAGTTGTACTTAATTTTTATCTGAAATAAAAGTCTTTTAAGTGGACAGAAAGCGGGGAGCGTTGTGGATAGCCCTGGGGTTGCTTGCATTTTGATGCTCCGCTCTCCTGGGAGGGGCTATGAATGAGGAATGAGTCATGAACTCAGACGACTTCTTTTTTTTTTTTTTTCTTTTCTTTTCTTTTTCTTTTTTATTTTTTTTTTGGTTTCTCGAGACAGGGTTTCTCTGTGTAGCCCCGCTGTCCTGGAACTCACTCTGTACACAGGCTGGCTTCAGAAATCCTCCTGCCTCTGCCTCCCAAGTGCTGGGATTAAAGGAGTGTTCCACCACTGCCCCCTCTCAGGTGACTTCCTGTGAACCATCCCCTAATGAATAAAAGAGCGGATCACTGAGCGAGTAGGCGGGACTTCTGGGTTGGATAGAGGAAGAGAGGAAGCAGGAGGTGCTAGAGGCTTTTGGAACGGAGATAGGATAAGGGCAAGATGTAGCTGCTAGGGTTTCCAGGTATCATGGCGGATCCATCAGGATTAGCCACCGGGGGAATCAGATTTAATAGGGCTTACATGATAAGGTTTTAGTTGTTGAGCCCAGAGACTGAGTTACCATTGTTTCTGAGCTAAGTTTGTGTGGTGTTTTTCTTCTCATGGCAATTTGGCTGGGTTCCAGAGAGAAAGGTAAGGTGGCAAAGCCGTGGGTTTGCCTGATGTGCACCACAAAGGCCCTAGGGGCTTTGAAGCACGGGGATGACGTGGTAGTGACCTGCCAGTAGGTTTTGGAGTTCTGAGTCAGAGTCTCCAGGAGATAATAACAGGTTGGCCATTGTCTGCCAGTGCATGGCCAGCCAGTCCCATGGGTCAGAGAGTTGCCGGTGCTTGGCAGTAGTGCAAGAAGCTTGCCGATCTTTTTAACTATTTCCTGCAACAGTAGTACATGCCTTTCAACCCAGGAGACTGAGGCAAGGAGACTTCTGAGTTCAGGGTCAGCCTACGACAAAGCAAGTCCCAGATCCAGGCATGGTGGTACACACCTTCATTTGGGCCACACCTTCTGCTGGAGGCTTACATTAAGGACATTGGAAGAAGGAAGGCTCTTCTTTGACTGCTTGCACTTACTTGTCAGCACATCTGTTGGAACCTACGTCTACAGAAGACCAGCTGAAACAACTAGCCTCATGGACTGAGCAACTACGAGCTGTTGGAACCTACGTCTACAGAAGACCAGCTGAAACAACTAGCCTCATGGACTGAGCAACTACGAGATCCTTGGACTTCCCATCCACAGCTGGTCCAACAAATGATTGGCTGAATCCGAGAAGAGACCTTGAACTTCGGATTTTTAACATTGTTGAGACTGTTATAGACTATGGAGTCTTTGGAACTTGGACTAAATGTATTTTTCATTATGCTATGGCTAGATATGGCCCCTGTAGACTCATGTGCTTGAACAAGCCTGTGGGGATCTGTAATGGTCTGTATATGCTTGGCTTAGGGAGTGGCACTACTAGGTGTAGCCTTTTTGGAATTGGTGTGTTGCTAGGCGTTGGCTTTAGTACCCTCATCCTAGATGCCTGGAAGTGAGTCTCCTCATAAGAGCCTTCAGATGAAGATGTAGAACTCTCAGCTCCTCCTGCACCATGCCTGCCTGGATGCTGCCATGCTTCTGTCTTGATGATAATGGACTGAACCTCTCTGTACCTCTAAGCCAAGCCCCAATTAAATGTTGTCTTTATAAAAGTTGCCTTGGACATGGTGTCTGTTCACAGCAGTGAAAACCTAAGACAACCTGGTTCCAGATAATGGAGAGCAGTATTGAAGCTGAGTGTAGTGGTGCATGCTTGTAACTTCAATCCTTGGGAGACTGAGGCAGGTGGATGAATACAAGTTCTACACCAGTCTAGGTTATGTAGAGAGAAACAACCCTACCCCCTACCCTGTCTCTAAAAAAACAAAACGAAATATAAACCAAAAGGGCTGAGCTGAAGAGTTGGCTCAGGGTTTAAGAGCTCTTGCAGAGGACCAGGTTCCATTCCCAGGACCTGCATAGCAGCTCACACTGTTTATTAAACTAGTTCCAGGGGGATCCAACACCATTTTTGACCTCCTTGGGCACCAGGATTCACATGGTGCAGGTACCTACATGTACACATAAAACATAAACAAATACATCTTTACAAAAGAAAAGAAAGAAAACCAATGTGCTGGTACACAGGCTGCAATCCCAGAACCTGCAAAGTAGCAGAAGGATTCACCATTCAAGGCCACAGCTGGTGGCATCACCTGGATTGCAGGGGACCCTGTAGAGGAAGGATTCACCATTCAAGGCCACAGCTGGTGGCATAGCTTGAATTGCAGGGGACCCTATCTCACAAAAGCCTCCACCTCTAACTCCCAAAGAAGAGTTTGACTGCCTCTGCAATTTCAGCAGACATCAACACCAGTGTGTCTTTGGCTTTCATTCTCTGGCTTTTGTCCCTGCACCGGAGCAATCTACTGGAGCTAAGGAGGGGCCATTTTAGATGTAGATTCTGGATAACAATAACAATGAAAAAAAAAATAAAAAAACAAACAAGCAAACAAAAAAAACCCAAAACATAGCCAGGTACCATATCCCAGCACTTGGGAGGCAGAGGCAGGCGGATTTGTGAGTTCGAGGCTAGCCTGGTCTACAGAGTGAGTTCCAGGACAGCCAGGGCTACACAGAGAAACCCTGTCCTGGAAAAACAAAACAAAACAAAAACAGAAAACAAACAAAAAGTAACAATGAAGTAACTTGAAAGGAAAGTTTTTGTCATCCAAGGGTTTAGTCATCCAATAAGCCCCGTTCTGTTAGCATTTTTCAATAATAGAAAAAAGTGCACTTTCGGGATCAACTGTGCTGAGAGAGGCCTAAGACACTTCTTTTTTTATTTCCTTATTTTATTAAAGAGTTATTTATTTATCTTTGTGAGTATACTGTTGCTGTCTCCAGACATACCAGAAGAGGGCATCAGATCCCATTACAGATGGTTGTGAGCCACCATGTGGTTGCTGGGAATTGAACTCAGGACCTCTGGAAGACCAATCAGTGCTCTTAAACTTTTAAGCCATCTCTCTAGCCCATCTTCCTTTAAAAAAAAAATATCTCGTATACTTTAAAAAATTGTAAGTAGTGGATATAAAATGATGATAATGATAATGTACTTTGTTTTTTTTGTTGTTTTGTTTTTTACTTTTGTGGTGCTCATGCATATTGAATATACGTACATCTCCTGAGTTCTGCCTTTAGTCCAAGGAGAATATACTCACCATTTAATATTTAGTAAAGGAATACCTTTAAATTCACAATCCTCCCTTGCAACCTAAGGATAACTTGTGATGCTTTTTAAAACTGTTTTTAGAGGCTGTGTTTATTTTTATGTCCATGTATGTGCACATTTATGCAGTGTCTACAGAGGGCATCACATCCTCTGAAGCTGCAGTTCCAGGGGGTTGTCAGCTTCCATATTGGTGTTAGAATCAAATCTAGGTTCTCTGGAAGAGCAGCAAGGGATTTTAACAGAGGAGCCATCTCTTCAACCTCTTGTGATGCTTTTTTTTTTTTTTTTTTT